>NC_133333.1:254860489-254931272 GCF_042186555.1 Aquarana catesbeiana
AAATATTTGGCGGATGCAATAAAATGAAGCCTCCTAGTAAAGCACGCCTTTGTTCACTTAGGCCGAGGGAGGCAGACATTGGCGCACAGTTGCCATGACGACCGGCCTGTCAGGATGGTTTTATTAAGGTCCAATGGTAATTCCTATTCCCAAAAGCATGTTGTCAGATTCACTTTTAGTCAAAGCGCGGAGGAAATATTTTCCATATTATTTGCTTGTACTCCACACAGAAACGATAATTACATCTAAATGTAACCGTCCCGGCAGGGAGGAGTGTAACGGGGAAATATGCTTAACGGGCAAAGTTTTATTACCTTGCTAATCCCTAGAATGCATCAGAATCCGGCGATTTTCTCCTCATTAGACTGCTTTATACTTATCACCTCCGGGGGGGGGGGGGGGGGGGCGACCATTGCAGTATGAGGGCCACATCATATATTTAACAAATATTTTTAGGTAAAAAAAAAAGTTTTTATCAATGAAGGGTCCACCCTGACTTCAGAGCCCCCGACCCCCCCCCCCCCCCCCCCCCCCCCCTTACATCAGGGGTCCTCTAAAGTTCTCCCACTCAGGGTCTCTCTATCAGTCCCCCTTCCCCACTTCAGGGTCCCCATCAGGGTCATCTCTTACATCAGGGCCCTCGTTAGTGCTTCCCCCCTTAATTCAGTCTCCCCCCCCATCCTTGGGTCCCCTCCAGGATATCATCAACAGGTGAGTCACTGTGGAGTGATAGGAGCTGGCAATTGGCCAACAGCTGAGCGGTCAGCTCAGAGAAGGAAGGGCTGAGCCCAGCCCTGACAACTTCATGGTCACCTGCAGAGTTCCCCCCCCCCCCTTACTTCAGGATCCTCCCTTAGTTCAGTGTCCCCTCCAGGGCCCCCCTTACTTCAGAGCCCCCGCCCCCTTACATCAGAGGTCCTCTAAAGTTCTACCCTTCAGGGTCTCTATCAGTCCCCCTTGTCCACTTCAGGGTCCCCATCAGGGTCCTCGCTTACATCTGGGACCCCATCAATGTTCCTCCCCAATCCTTGGTCCCCCCCTTTACTTCTGTCAGAAGCCATGAATCAGGCTGAGACAGAAGTACAGTTAAATCACACTTGTTTAATAATAATAAAAAAAGGTAAAGAGAGTAAACGTAGCCAGAGTATCAGGAACCAGAACGGATAGTCAGACAAGCCAAAACGTGAGGGAGACAGAGATCAGCGTAGTAGAACAGCAAGCAGGATCTGGAGCCAGAAGGAAAGTCAGCCAAGCAAGTCTTTAACCGGAACACAGGAGAGTGTCTCTAGACTTCAGGGTCCCCTGCAGAGCCCCCCCCCTTACTTAAGGGCCTTCCCCTCCAGGGTCCTCCCTCAGTTCAGTGTCCCCTCCAGGGTCCCCCTTTCAGAGCCCCTGCCCCCATTACGTCAGGGGTCCTCTAAAGTTCTCCCCTTCGGGGTCCCCATCAGGATCCTCCCTTACATCAGGGACCCCATCAGTGTTGCCCCATCCTTGGGTCCCCTCCAGAGTCTCGCCCCCCCCCCCTTACTTGAGGGTCCCCCCCTTATTTCAGAGCCCCCCCTCCTCCTATATAAGGTAGCTTGCCAGACACCACCAGCCACATCATTTTGACTCCAACTTTAAGATCCATAAGGCACATCCAGATATCTGGCTGATGGATAAAACCATCTTTACCCCTTGATGTTCTGGATGGTTTAATAACTTTTGATATCCACACTCTCATCAACCTGCATCAAGGGGAAAGTACTATTCTACCTCTGCTCTATAGCTACGGTCTATATAGAGTTATACCACTAAGTTCTATAATAAGACCATCCCACAATATACGGATCCCTGGCTTATGTCATTCACGTTTTCTGTTGCTTGTGCGCTGCTCTGACGGACATAGCTTTCTTTTCATTTTTGAGTTATGTTCTTTGTTTTTATGGGTGGAGCATCAACATTTGGGAGATAAGCTACAGATCTGGAACCCGCAAGCCCTCTGTCCCTGAAGATCTGCATTTTGTTTTTCGAAACGCGTTGAATGTTCTGTCTGTCTGACAAAGCTCTGGGCTTTTCCTTGCAGCTGGTTTCCATTTCTGCTCCCAATATTTGTGTTTGTTGCATATATCCCCATGTTCATGTTGCTATATATTATCAATGTGTAATACATTTTGTATATTTTTTTTTTTTACCATCATGCTGTTTATGGCCCTGTTTAAAGTCCCAATCTGAGGAATTCATGTTTTGACTCTGTATCAGGGATGTGGTCCACAATCAGTTTAAGCAATTCGTTGCGGTAGAGGGTCTCTTTTTACCCTCATGACACCTCACAGGAAGCACCTCCATGGCTAACAGAGGACAGAATTAGAAATAGACTTGGAAAACTCAACATCATTAATAAGTCACCGGGACCAGATGGCTTGCACCTGAGGGTCCTTAGGGAACTCAGTCACGTAATTGCCAGACCATTGTTCCTAATTTTTACTGACTGGAATGGTACCAGCTGATTGGAGAAAAGCCAATGTAGCACCAATATTTTAAAAAGGGCCAAAATACATCCCTGGGAATTACAGACCAGTTAGCCTAACATCAATAGTATGCAAGCTCTTGGAGGGGATAAGGGACTATATACAAGATTTTAGTAATGAGAACGGTATCATTAGCAGTAATCAGCATGGATTCATGAAGAATCGTTCTTGCCAAACCAATCTATTAACCTTCTATGAGGAGGTGAGTTGCCATCTAGATAAAGGAAGGCCCGTAGACGTGGTGTATCTGGATTTTGCAAAAGCATTTGACACAGTTCCCCATAAACGTTTACTGTATAAAATAAGGTCCGTTGGCATGGGCCATAGGGTGAGTACATGGATTGAAAACTGGCTACAAGGGCGTGTTCAGAGGGTGGTGATAAATGGGGAGTACTCAGAATGGTCAGGGGTAGGTAGTGGGGTCCCCCAGGGTTCTGTGCTGGGACCAATCCTATTTAATTTGTTCATAAACGACCTGGAGGATGGGATAAACAGTTCAATCTCTATTTGCGGACGATACTAAGCTAAGCAGAGCAATAACTTCTCCGCAGGATGTGGAAACCTTGCAAAAATATCTGAACAAATTAATGGGGTGGGCGACTACATGGCAAATGAGGTTCAATGTAGAAAAATGTAAAATAATGCATTTGGGTGGCAAAAATCTGAATGCAATCTATAGACTGGGGGGAGAACCTCTGGGGGAATCTAGGATGGAAAAGGACCTGGGGGTCCTAGTAGATGATAGGCTCAGCAATGGCATGCAATGCCAAGCAGCTGCAAGCAAAGCAAACAGAATATTGGCATTAAAAAGGGGATCAACTCCAGAGATAAAATAATTCTCCCGCTCTACAAGACTCTGGTCCGGCCGCACCTGGAGTATGCTGTCCAGTTCTGGGCACCAGTCCTCAGGAAGGATGTACTGGAAATTGAGCGAGTACAAAGAAGGGCAACAAAGCTAATAAAGGGTCTGGAGGATCTTAGTTATGAGGAAAGGTTGTGAGCTCTGCACTTATTCTCTCTGGAGAAGAGACGCTTGAGAGGGGATATGATTTAAATTCACAAATACCGGACTGGTGACCCCACAATAGGGTGAAAACTTTTTCGCGAAAGGGAGTTTAACAAGACTCGTGGCCACTCATTAAAATTAGAAGAAAAGAGGTTTAACCTTAAACTACGTAGAGGGTTCTTTACTGTAAGAACGGAAAGGATGTTGAATTCCCTTCCACAGGCGGTGGTCTCAGCGGGGGGCATCGATAGTTTCCAGAAACTATTAGATAAGCACCTGAACGACCGCAACATACAGGGATATACAATGTAATACTGACATATAATCACACATAGGTTGGACTTGATGGACTTGTGTCTTTTTTTCAACCTCGCCTACTATGTAAAGATCAAGCCATGTAGGGGTTTGTTGGAGTCGATCGGGTGTATCTTGAGCCATGTAGGGGTTTGTTGGAGTGATCGGGTATAGATAAAGTCATGTAGGAATTTGTTGGGGCGATCAGATATAGATTGAACCATGTAGGTGCTTGTTGGGGTGATCGGGTATAGATTGAGTCATGTAGGGGTCTGTTGGGGAGATCAGGCATAGATCGAGCCATCTAGAGGTGTTTTTTGGGGGGAGATTGGGTATAGCTCACGCCATGCAGAGCTGAGTTATGGTGATTAGGTATAGATAAAGCCATTTGGGGTGTGATCGGGTATAGATCAAGCCATGTAGGAGTTTGTTGGCCCGGTTGGGTATAGACCAAGCCATGTGGGGGTGTGTTACGGTGATCGGGTATAGATCAAGCCATGTAGGAGTTTGTTGGCCCAGTTGGGAATAGACCAAACCATGTGGGGTGTGTTCGGTGATCGGGTATAGATCAAGCCATGTAGGAGTTTGTTGGCCCGGTTGGGTATAGACCAAGCCATGTGGGGTTTGTTCGGTGATCGGGTATAGATCAAGCCATGTAGGAGTTTGTTGGCCCAGTTGGGTATAGACCAAGCCATGTGGGGGTGTGTTACGGTGATCGGGTATAGATCAAGCCATGTAGGAGTTTGTTGGCCCAGTTGGGTATAGACCAAGCCATGTGGGGGTGTGTTACGGTGATCGGGTATCGATCAAGCCATGTAGGAGTTTGTTGGCCAGGTTGGGTATAGACCAAGCCAAGGGGGGTGTGTTCGGTGATCGGGTATAGATCAAGTCATGTAGGAGTTTGTTGGCCCGGTTGGGTATAGACCAAGCCATGTGGGGTTGTGTTAGGATGAAGCTAAAACTCCTGCATGAGGCCTAACCAGAGCCAGCACACTTTCTGACTCAATAAGTGATTGATCATACAGATAATCATCGAATTCCCAGGGCCTCCCTGGAATCTGATGTAAATGGAGTAACTATTGTACTTCGATTTCTGGATAGCGGCAGCAGATTGTCCGCTTCTGTCACCTGCTGCTGTCTGCCTGAGACTGGAGCACAAAGGTTGATGAAATATTTGGGGCGGACAGATTCTATCACACTGATACGGTTACCGGTTTGCATAAAACATTTAATTCAATTAGTGACACCATGAAATAAAAAAATTAAAAAAAAGAGAAAAAAAAAAAGTCTGGAGTCATGTGAAGGCGGGGGGTGGGGGGGATGTCATAGAGCCGACAGAGAAGTGAAGAGTGACGGCACGCCGGGTGGGTGAAATCTACGGCAGATCCATCACCGGGAATAAAGCCGGCGAGATATTCTGGTAAATTGGAGACTTTAATGCAGATTTCTGTCATAGAGGAGGTCAGGATGGATGTCTTACCCGAGACAACTGGAGGATGTGATCGCTATGGAAACGTCTCATCCCGGAGATAATAAAATACATTCGATCACAAAACTATTTCCCCGACAGAGAAATAGAAAGATCCAAATATTTAATTATCCACCAAAGATAGAGAAAGAGATTGAGATAGATTTCAGCTTACATCTATCTATCTATCTATCTATCTATCTTGATAGATAGACAGATAATAGATCTATCCATCTATCTGAATAGATATATAGATGGATGGATAGATAAATCAATCTATTATCTATCTATCCATCTATCTCAATTGCTCAATAGATCTATCTCTGTCTCTGTCTCCATATCTCTCTGTCTCTGTCTCCATATCTCTCTGTCTCCATATCTCTCTGTCTCCATATCTCTCTGTCTCCATATCTCTCTGTCTCCATATCTCTCTGTCTCCATATCTCTCTGTCTCCATATCTCTCTGTCTCCATATCTCTCTGTCTCCATATCTCTCTGTCTCCATATGTCTCTGTCTCCATATCTCTCTGTCTCCATATCTCTCTCTCTCCATATCTCTCTCTCTCTGTCTCCATATCTCTCTCTCTCTGTCTCCATATCTCTCTCTCTCTGTCTCCATATCTCTCTCTCTCTGTCTCCATATCTCTCTCTCTCTGTCTCCATATCTCTCTCTCTCTGTCTCCATATCTCTCTCTCTCTGTCTCCATATCTCTCTCTCTCTGTCTCCATATCTCTCTGTCTCCATATCTCTCTGTCTCCATATCTCTCTGTCTCTGTCTCCATATCTCTCTGTCTCTGTCTCCATATCTCTCTGTCTCGCTATCTTCCTATCTATCTCCCTAAGCAATTGAGATGGATGGATAGAAAGATCTATTATCTGTCTATCTATCGAGCAATTGAGATGGATAATAGATCTATCCAGCAATTGGGATAGATCTATTATCTATCTATCTATTATCCATCTCAATTGCTCGATAGATAGATCTATCTATTATCTGTCTATCTCAATAGATCTATCTATCTATCTATCTATTGATATGGATGGATAGATAGATCTATTATCTGTCTCTCTATTGATGAATTGATTTCTCTCTATCTGTGTACACAAAGGTAGATAGATGGTTAGATAGGTTGATAAATGGATAAAATACAGGTAGATATTGATCAACTATCTACTGTATCTAGTAGAGAAAGAGATTGATATAGACAGATAAAAGAGAAACCTATAGCTAGATTTGGAAAGGTAAGCCGATATCTCAAGTTAATCTTTCGATATATACAGTATCTATCTATAGACAGAGATAAGTAGAGAAAGAGATTGATATAGATAGATGAAAGAGAAACCTTGAAACCCATAGTTAGAAATGGCAGGAGATCGATTGTCTGTCTATTCCATCTTTATGTGTGTATAGAGACAAGTAGAGAAAGAGATTGATATAGATAGACTGATAAAAGAAAAACCTAGAGATAGATTGCAGGAGATTGTCAGTCGATCTCTGTAAACCTCACAGATGTGACTTCCATTTGGAAAGTATTGGCGTCATTCATGTAGTACGATCGATGTTCTGTACATACATACATATGGTCGATGTTCTGTACCTTTTTAGATACATTGTACATACATGCGATCGATGTTCTGTACATACATACGATCGATGTTCCGTACATACATATGATTAATGTTCCATACATACGATCGATGTTCCGTACATGCATATGGTTGATGTTCCATACATATGGTTGATGTTCCGTACATATGATCGATGTTCCGTACATGCATATGGTGGGCGCACACGGTTGGGGCTGTAAATTAGCGCCAGTCAGAGGTCGGCTCCTCGTTCTGGGTCGCGTAGGCCGCGGGTCAGCATCGTGCCGCCGTGCGCTCTCATTATTTCTATTAATAATTGCGCTCGTGGGCTGCAGTTTTGAGGCTTCATTTAATACATGGAAATCCTGACAGCGGCTCTTTATCATGTCGGGAAACACGAAAAGCTCTTTTGCCTCCGGCGTCCCCCGTACCGCCTCGTCCCATGTGTCACCGGAACATCCATTTATATCAGTGGTCATCGTATACATTGTTCCGGGGCATCCTGTTGTGTTTTTTTTTTTTTTTTTTTTTTTCGCTGCATCATTTCTAATGAAGGGAGTTTTCTATTAATAGTCGTTGTGGAGTGCTGACATGTCATTTGTAGGGGATAAATAATTGGATCCTTTCATGCAGTCACTGGAGCGGTTATAATGTAATCATATGTAGTACATAAGGCTCTGCAAAGATCAGCCATATGCAAAATGCTGGAAGCAGGGACAGCCAATCAAAATTCAGCGCACTATAATCTAACCGGATCAGCAATTTTTAATTTTTTTCATCCCTTTTTTTTTTTCTCTGAAACAACCATCCAGCATAACAAAAACTGTATTGATTTGGTTGAATTCACTCTGAATTGTTCCTTTACAGTGAAAACTGTTTATCGACTGATCCCACCTGTGTAGTCCGATCGATTTTCTGGAAAGTGCGATTTTTTTTTTTTTTTTTTTTTTTTTAATCAAAATGATCATTATCCAGAGCACTCGTATGATTATGTGTTGAGCCATATCTTTTAGTTTTGGTCTAATGTCTGCCAGTTCTGTTTTTACATCTGTGGATAACACTGGAATGCTCTTTCCTGTGTGACCGCACTGGGCCCTGCCACTATGAGAAAAAGTGCAAAAGACGCAAAAGGCACCAAGGTTCTCACGGATACAGATTGAGGGGTTCCAGAATGCCCGTTTTAAGGGGAAAATGTTGATCTTTCAGTTTTCTCTGGGTTTTGTAATTACCGGGTTGGGCTCTGGAGTTCAGAGGTTTCAAAAGGGTCTTAGGAGGGACGAAGCCTCTAGCCCTGGGTCCAGATTTTTCTCAGATTTTCTCTGAGTTCTGTAATTCCCAGATTGGGTTCTGGAGGTCAGAAGATTCAAAGAATTTTCAGGGATGAAGCCTCTAACCCTGGGTCCACAATTTATCCGATTCTCTCTACGATTTGGTAATGCCCAGGTTGAGTTCTGGAGTTTGGAGGCACGAGGCCTCTTAACACTGGGTGCAGGTTTTTTCAGATTTTCTCTGGGTTTTTAATTCGCAGATTGGGTTCTGGAGGTTGGAGGCTTCAGAGAATCTTGGGAGGGACAAAACCTCTAACCCTGGGTTCAGGTTTTTTCAGATTTTCTCTGGGTTGTGTAATTCCCAGATTAGGTTCTGGAGGTCGGAAGCTTCAAAAAAATTTTCAGGGACAAATCTTCTAACTCTGGGTCCACATTTTATCCGATTCTCTCCACGATTTGGTAATTCCCAGATTAAGTTCTGCAGCTTGGAGACTTCAGAGAGTTTTTGGAGACACAAGGCCTCTTAACACCGGGTGCAGTTTTTTTTTAGATTTTCTCTGGGTTTTTAATTCCCAGATTGGGTTCTGGAGGTTGGAGACTTCAGAGAATCTTGGGAGGGACAAAACCTCTAACCCTGGGTCCTTTAAAACCCAATTCGGGAATTACAAAGGACCCAGGGTTTGAGGTTTTGTCCCTCCCAAGATTCTCTGAAGCCCACCAACCTCCAGGACTCAATCTGGGAATTACAAAACCCAGAGAAGATCTGAAAAAAACCTGCACCTAGTGTTAGAGGCCTCGTGCCTACCAAAACTCTATAAAGTCTCCACACGCCAGAACCCAATTCAGGAATTACCAAATCGTGGAGAAAATCTGATAAAATGTGGACCCAGAGTTAGAGGCTTCGTCCCTCCCAAGACTCCTTGAAGCCACCCAAAACTCCAAAACCCAGTCAGGGAATTACAAAATCTAAGAAAACCTGAACCCAGGTTTAGAGACTTTGTTTCTTCCGAGAATTTTCGAATTCTCCAAACTCCAGAACCCTATTTCAGAAATTGCAAAATCTGGAGAAAATCTGATAAAGCCTGGACTCAGGATTAGAGGTTTCTCCCTCCCAAGACTCGTTTGAATTCTCCAAACTCCAGAACACACAGCCGAAAATCTGAATAAACTTGGACCCAAACTTAGAAGTGTCATCCCTTCATAAGACTCTTTGAAACCACCTGAAATCTAAAATCCAATCTGGAATCAAGGAATGACACTTCTAACTCTGGGTCCCAGTTTATTAAGATTTTCTCCAGATTTTCTACTTTCCGACAATGGGTTCTGGAGTTTGGAGACTTCAAAGAGTCTTAAGAGGGATCAAGCCTCTTAACTCCATGTCCAGGTTTTACAAGAGAAATGCAGACTGTGTGTGTTGCAGGTATGCACTCCCTTTAGTCGTTCAGGGCTCCACGCAGGGGGGACAGGAGGTTCCTTACTCAGTGGGCCAGTGCAGCAGGGCTTAAATGAACATTTGCTCTATGTGTCGTAATAGCCATGGACTATTTTTTTTTTTCCCCCTAAAATACATTTTTCACTTTTTTTTTTTTTTTTTGTATTTTTGCATCTTGTGCTGATCTCCTGTGGCCTCTTTCCACCACTTCCTGTCTACGTGCACTCGCCCCAGAATCATCTGTGTTACTCTGGACTGGCTTCCCATAGAGGGGACTGTGCCTGCTCAACGTGTGTAGGCTTGTAGTCCCCACCGGGGGGGGGGCGCATGTAACAAGGTGCCAACACAGGAGCACAACTGAGATTGTTGTCACCTTATAACAGGAAGTGCGTGAATAAGGACTATAATGGCAGGATCACCGGGTATTCACTGAAAACTGCTTTTGTAACATTACAGCTGATATCATATCTTTAGAATTGTGTTTAGTCTTCTATAAAGAGACCTTGTCACCAACATCACACACCATTACATCTCGGGCGGCATTATTAACTCCTAAAATCAGTTATTTGCGTGTTTTGCAGATTGTTTTCGCCCTTCAGCTGGTGTTCCTTTCACTTAGCCAGTAAAATGCCGGTCCTGGCAAGGCGTTACAATGTGATTAAATTCACAGATTAGGAGAGGAGTTAATGAGCTCTCTTTGTGGCTCTATCATGGGACCTCGCCACTTCATCTAAATTTATAATTGAATTTTAATTAAAAATTTAGCATGCAGCTGAGATTTAATGAAGTTGCCATGTAACCTTAAGGGTCCAGTGCCCAGGTACTCCTCCAATCCCCGTGGTACCCCGGAGGAGCCAGCTGCTCCTTTTCAGGAGTAGAACAAAGAACCGGCCAGACTTTTCCCGGCAATTCAGACGATTCTGTCTTCTCGCACAGTGCAGTCTGGGAGGAGGGGAGGAAGAATCTGATTGGGTGCTGCAGGGAACTGGTATTCTTATAGTCATGTTGGTAAATAATAGATAAGCCGCAATTACATCGCCGTTGCTTGCTCGTTTTTTGTAAAAAACATGCATTACATTATGATAATATGTGGAAAACGCACTAAAAAGGCACAATAATCATTTGTATTGGTGCATTTTTCAAGCCGCGTCTATATTTTCAACAAACAGAACCTACATAACGGAGACAGGAAATTATGACAAATGAAAAGATCAAAAGCTTGTTACCCCTTCCCATCTGCCCCAGCGTCCCTGCAAACGCAGTTCTGAATGGCTTTGGAAAAAAAATCTTTGTTTTCTCTGGGGTTTGTAATTCCCACATTGGGTTCTGGAATCCGGAGCTCCTAAGAGTATTGGGAGGGACGAAGCCTCTAACCTTGGTTCCAGGTTTTGTCAGATTTTTCTCTGGGTTTTGTAATTCCCAGAATGGGTCCTGGGGTTCAGAGGCATCAGAGTCTTGGAGGGAACAAAGCCTCCATCTCTGGGTTTCTCAGATTTTCTCCAAGTTTTGCAATTCCCAGATTGGGTTCTGGAGTTGGGATGGACAAAGCCTCTAAGCTTGGGTCCGGGTATATCAGATTTTCTCCAGGTTTTGCAATTCCTGGATTGAGTTTTGGAGTTTGGAGACTTTGGGAGGGAAAAAGCAACTCTAACCTTGGGTCCAGGTTTTGCAATTCCCGGATCAAGTTTTGGAGTTTGGAGACTTCAAAGAGTTTTGTGGAGGACAAAGCCTCTAACCTTGGGTCCATGTTTTCTCAGATTTTCTCTGGGTTTTGTAATTCCCGGATTGGGTTCTGTAGTTCGGAGTCTAGAGAGGGAACAAACCTCTAACCTTGGGTACAGGTTTTCTCCAGATTTTCTTCAGGTTTTGTGAAACCCAGATTGAGTTTTGGAGTTTGGAGACTTGAAAGAGTCTTAGGAGGAGCAAAGCTTCTAACCTTGGGTCCAGGTTTTCTCAGATTTTCTATGGGTTTTCTAATTCCCAGATTAGGTTCTGCAGTTTGAAGGCTTGAAAACGTCTTGGGAGGTATAAAGCCTTTAACTCTGGGTCCAGGTTTTCTCAGATATTCTCTGGGTTTTGCCATTTCCAGATTGAGTCCTGGAGTTCGGAGACATAAAAAAGTCTTGGAGGGAACAAAGCCTTTAACTCTGGTTTCAGGTTTTCTTAGATATTCTCCGGGTTTTGCCATTCCCAGATTGAGTCCTGGAGTTCGGTGACTTGAAAGAGTCTTGAGGGAACAAAGCCTTTAACCTTGGGTTCAGGTTTTCTCAGATCGGCAATCGTGTGACTACTGTCACAGAGGTCACATGTTTAAAAGTCGGTCCCGTCGGCTACTGATCTTTAGTCCAGGCAGAGGGCAGTCTTTGACAACAGGTTCCTTCTGCTAGGAGCGTGCAGTGAGCGCGCGCTCAGCATATAAACATTGGCCGCCCAAACTGCCATATGTAAGGCGTGTGGCCATTAAAGCCCACCCTTTTCAGAACATGTGTTTGGGTGGTCCTAAAGTGGTTAGACATGTGCAAAATGCATGTACATCACAGCGACGATGGAACTCCCTCTCCCTGCACAGAGCGCTTCAACAGTCTACGTGTCGGCTGGTAGACCGCACTCGGGTCCGTAAACTCCACAGTAACCCTTTTATACACACATGAATCTCCACCACTTTTTTTTTTTTTTTTTTGTATATCCCCTTGAAGACCTGACACTTTTTGTCTACAAGTTTAAATCAGTATTTTTTGCTAGAAAATTACTTGTAACCTCTACTATACTTTTTTTTTTTTTTGCAGAGACCTTAGGGAATAAAATGGCGATCGTTGCAATTGTTTAGATCATAGAGTATTTGCACAGCGGTTTTGCAAACACAATTTTTTTGGGAAAAAAATACACTTTAATGAATAAAAAAAAAATAATATACCCCAATTTTTTGTAAAATGTGAACGATGATGTTACGCCGAGTAAATAGATGCCTAACATGTCACGCTTTAAAATTGTGCGCACTCGTGGAATTGCACCAAACTATGGTACTTTAAAATCTCCAAAGGCGACACTTTAAACGTTTTTACAGGTTACCTCCTTTAGAGGAGGTCTAGAGCTAGAATTATTGCTCTCGCTCTAACAATCATGGAAATACCTCACATGTCTGATGCAAATAGCGTTTGCATATGCGTGCGTGACTAACGTATGTGTTCACTTCTGCATGCGAGCACGGAGGGATGGGAATGCTTTTACTTTTTTTTTTTTTTATTTTACTTTTTAGATTTGATTTTTACACTGTCCCTTTTTATTCCTGTTATAAGCAATGTAAACATCCCTAGTAATAGGAATAAGGATGATCGGTCCTCTTTATGGAGAGATCTGGGATCAAAAAGGACTCAATTCTCTTTTATCTTTAAGAGAAAAAGATCAAAAAATAAATACAATTTGATCTTCTGCTTAAAGAAAAAAATCACGTCCACCCTTCCTCCAAGGCCACGGAGGTGATCAAAGACGACCTATTGTTTGATCGCCTGTGGGAGGAGCCGGCCGCAGTGTCGCATACTAGCTCATTATGAAATACCTTAAAACGAAGCTTCCATAGGGCCGCCCAGTCATCTCTGAGGGAGCCAACATGTCCCCTTGGCGCTTCTTCTGGGTTCAAGGCTCCGGCGCTGAGAGTGGTTGGAGCCATGCGGGAGCCCTCCGTTCCGGCACCATCCGCCAAACCTTCGCCGCGCATGCGCCGCTGACATCAGCTGCTGCATGCAAGGTGAATATCTCCTAAACCATACAGGTTTAGGAGATATTCATTTTACCTACAGGTAAGTCTTATTATAGGCTTATCTGTAGGTAAAAATGACCAAGCGGACATTACAACCGCTTTAAGGTGGGGAAAAAATGCACCGGAACTTACCAAAAACGCTTAAAAAACTTGCATGTAAAAAAGCATCCTGAACTCACCTGGACTGCGTTTCTATGGCGTGAACTGGCCCCTATACATTTTGGGTAGACACCTTGTTTCTTTTGTTTTTTTTGAAGGATATCCACTTCGCCCACTTTGCTTCCTCCAGGTCCTCTTCCATCTCTAGCTTTGTATCGTCACCCTCACCCACCTCCAAGATATAGGTTTCATTGACCCTTATTAGCCATTCCCGAATGCTTGGGCCCTCAGCATCTTGCCATTTTTTTGGTATTAAACTCTTTGCCGCATTTAGTAATTCCGGGGTTAAGGATAAATTGTACTTATATGACCATCTGTCCCATGGAACACGCACACCCAGGGGTCCTCCTTGATCTCAGTACCCGTTATCTCCTGTGTTATCTTTAAAAAATATTGGCAAGAGGTGTTAATAATTGGGCACTCCCACCAGAGGTGGGCCATTGTTCCCCTGATGGAACACCCCCTCCAGCACCTTGTTTCGCCTATAATTTTATCATATCAGGATTTATGGAATTTTAATAGATATTGAGAGCTAGGTTGTATGAAAAGGACTGTTTCAGTCCAAGTAGAGCCCAGGCTATTTTATGGTTTTATTAGCAGGCGATGGAATAAGAGACATCCTGCTAATGGGTTTTGCATCCTCCAATTAGCCATTTATGAACCATGCATATCTATTACCGCCCCGTTCCCAGTTCAGTCGCATGCGCATGCTGTTCGCTGGTGTCGGAAAGTCATTGCACAGTTAGCAACTACCTGCAGTTGGGGACCGATGTACAAACAAGTAGTTTGCGTCCGGAGCCGATCATTCACCTCTGATGGCAGGTAGCTGCTGGCTTTGCAATAACATTTGAACACCAGCGGAGATCTGTGGTTGCTTTCAGCCTGTTATTGCGTGGTACAGCCATGGCTGTCCGTATTCACCTGGGCGCCCGAACGTAGCTTTTTGCAACACGCTTGACGCACCACAGCCGATTTGGACGTGTGACGGAGACCTTGCACTGCTTGGGAGGGGGGGAGAATAGGGAGAGAATTGAACTCTATTCATGTGATTTGATTTCTCTTTTAGGAGCGAAGAGATTAACCAACAGAGCGACTTTGTGGTACGTGCCGCTTTCTCTGACCAACGTGGACAAAGTCACCGAAGTTCCCCCAATCCAGGTAATTATCTGCAGATCAAATTCTGACTTCATTATGTTTTTTTTTAATGTTCTGTATTATAGGAGTTTGTATAACTATCCGAGAGGAAATGGGGGGCCATCTTTTAGGGCCGGTTCACACCACAATTTCTGCGATTCCAGTGCTCTGCACATGCTCAGTTGCTCTCTATTTTTGGCACTGTGCCTAAAATCAGAGCCACTAAAGGCCAATCAGCTGACGACTTTAAGATTTACTGTTGCGCAAGAGGGAAGAAGGCAAAAGGAATGATACTGACAGAGTGGAGGGAACACAGATTAGGGGGGCAGAAAAGAAATGCAGGAGAGGTGACCGGCCAAACTCTGCTGTCAGGGAGGCACACAAGAGTTAAACTTACAAGGATAATGTCTTATCTTACAGTGCATCTGGAAAGTATTCACAGCGCTTCACTTTTTCCACATTTTGTTATGTTACAGCCTTATTCCAAAATGGATTAAATTCATTATTTTCCTTAAAATTCCACAAAAAATCCCCCATAATGACAACGTGAAAGATGTTTGTTTGAAATCTTTGCAAATTTATTAAAAATAAAAAATGAAAAAAATCCCATGTACAGAAGTATTCACAGCCTTTGCCATGACACTCAAAATTTAGCTCAGGTGCCTCCTGTTTCCACTGATCATCCTTCAGATGTTTCTACAACTTGATTGGTGTCCACCTGTAGTAAATTCAGTTGATTGGACCTGATTTGGAAAGGCACACACCTGTCTGTCAGAGCACAAACCAAGCCATGAAGTCCAAGGAATTGTCTGTAGACCTCCGAGACAGGATTGTATGGAGGCACAGATCGGGAGAAGGGTACAGAAACATTTCTGCAGCATTGAAGGTCCCAATGAGCACAGTGGCCTCCATCAACCATAAATGGAAGAAGTTTGGAACCACCAAGACTCTTCCTAGAGCGGGCCGCCCGGCCAAACTGAGCGATCGAGGGAGAAGGACCTTAGTCAGGGAGGTGACCAAGAACCCGATGGTCACTCTGACAGAGCTCCAGTGTTTCTCTGTGGAGAGAGGAGAACATTGCAGGAGAACAACCATCTCTGCAGCACTCCACCAATCAGGCCTGTATGGTAGAATGGCCAGATGGAAGCCACTCCTCAGTAAAAGGCACATGACAGCCCACCTGGAGTTTGCCAAAAGGCACCTGAAGGACTCTCAGACCATGAGAAACAAAATTCTCTGCTCTGATGAAACAAAGATTGAACTCTTTGGCCTGAATGGCAAGCATCATTTCTGGAGGAGACCAGGCATCACTCCATCACCTGGCCAATACCATCCCTACAGTGAAGCATGGTGGTGGCAGCATCATCATGCTGTGGGGATGTTTTTCAGCGGCAGGAACAGGGAGACTAGTCAGGATCGAGCAAAAGAGGAATGTAGCAATGTACAGAGACATCCTTGATGAAAATCTGCTCCAGAACCCTCTGGACCTCAGACTGGGGCCAAGGTTCATCTTCCAACAGGACCACGACCCTAAGTACACAGCCAAGATAAGAAAGGAGTGGCTACGGGACAACTCTGTGAATGTCCTTGAGTGGCCCAACCAGAGCCCAGACTTGAACCCGATTGAATATCTCTGGAGAGATTTGAAAATGTCTGTGCACCGACGCTCCCCATCCAACCTGATGGAGCTTGAGAGGTCCTGCAAAGAAGAATGGGAGAAACCGCCCAAAAATAGGTGTGCCAAGCTTGTAGCATCATACTCAAAAAGACTTGAGGCTGTAATTGGCGCCAAAGGTGCTTCACCAAAGTATTGAGCAAAGGCTGTGATACTTATGTACATGGGAGGAGCCTGTGATACTTATGTACATGGGAGGAGCCTGTGATACTTATGTACATGGGAGGAGCCTGTGATACTTATGTGCATGGGAGGAGCCTGTGATACTTATGTGCATGGGAGGAGCCTGTGATACTTATGTGCATGGGAGGAGCCTGTGATACTTATGTGCATGGGAGGAGCCTGTGATACTTATGTGCATGGGAGGAGTCTGTGATACTTATGTACATGGGAGGAGCCTGTGATACTTATGTGCATGGGAGGAGCCTGTGATACTTATGTACATGGGAAGAGCCTGTGATACTTATGTACATGGGAGGAGCCTGTGATACTTATGTACATGGGAGGAGCCTGTGATACTTGTGTACATGGGAGGAGCCTGTGATACTTGTGTACATGGGAGGAGCCTGTGATACTTGTGTACATGGGAGGAGCCTGTGATACTTGTGTACATGAGAGGAGCCTGTGATACTTGTGTACGTGGGAGGAGCCTGTGATACTTGTGTACATGGGAGGGGTCTGTGATACTTATGTACATGGGATTCTTTTTGTTCTTTTTATTCTTAATAAATTTGCAAAGATTTCAAACACACTTCTTTCACGTTGCCATTATGGGAGATTGTTTGTAGAATTTTGAGGAAAATCATGAATTTAATCCATTTTGGAATAAAGCTGTAACATAACAAAATGTGGAAAAAGTGAAGCGATGTGAATACTTTCCGGATGCACTGTATGTCCCCGATTATTCTCCCCCTCATTGGCAGCCTGTGAACTTCAGCACTGCAAAGCTTCTGTCAGCCTTCCTATCTAGCTAAGAAAAGACTTACAATCAAGACTGGAAATGTAGATATTTTAATTGAAGAAAGTGAAATATCGTTTTTGAGGCCAAGGAGAGTTTTCAATGAGGAAGTGACTGCTCTGGGCTTCAACAAAATGGCAGCCTCCAGCAAGAAGAAACACAAGCAATGGTAGAGGCAAATTACAGCACAATCTAATTTTAATAGCATAATTATTAATGTGGAACGTACGGGTTTTTGTTAAAGAACAATAATGATCAAACTGTTATGGGTAAGGTTCTGCTTTAAGGACATGTTCGCGATGGTGCCTATTTGATGCATTTCCAGATGCACTCCATACAGAAAAAAATGCATCGTGTTCTACTTTTGTTGACTGCACTAGAACACACTACATTGGTATGAATTGGGGCCATTGGAATCCATGTTAAACGCTGTCCATGCATTTTTCAATGCAGAATAAAATGCATCTGGTGTGAAGCAGCCCTAAATAGATCCCAAAATGTTCCAAAGTTCGGATTAGGAGGGCGCCTTCTAAGGCACACGTCAATTCGTGTTTTGGTGTGGCGTGAAAAAAAAAAAAAGTGGTCATGCTCTATTTGTGTGATATTTTTTTTTTTTTTTTCTCCACACGCGGAGAAGCCCCTTCATATGAATAAAAATGAAGCCCAAAAATACCTATGTAGGTGTGAGCAGAGCCCAACATTTGCAAATGTGGCTGAGACCGCTGTCTTTATTCCGGGTAGTCTTTGCTGACTAGTAGGGCTGAGGCTGGGAAATGTATATTTTATATTGTTACATTCGTTAGTCTGATTAAATAAAGACACAAGTCAATCTGGTTCAACCTTCTCAATGGTGATTCCCGCCATGGTGGCTCATTTGTGTTCCTGTCACCCGTGACCTCCATTACGGCCAGTAAAGGGAATGAGGACGGAAGGTCACATTGAAACGAAGGCGCTCCGATTATGAATTAATGAGAACTAAAGTAAAAACCATCAGAGCTAAAGAGCACTGGTCCTTCATTCGTGATATAGTCTATAGCAGAAATCCTCCGACGTAATCTCCAGATCCGTTGCTCCATCGAAGGTCTTGTGATGAGGCTTTGCTGCCCTCTCCAGATAGGGGGGATCCTTCAAGTGACTATAAAGAGGGCAGACCAGCCTTGTGCATTACTATAAAACCAATTATTCAAGGATTCTGCCCTTGAAACGCTTACATTTTGCATCATGCAAATGGGTACCATGGGAAACCTCTTCCTCAGAGCTCTGAGGAAGAGGGTTCTGTCCTTGAAATGTGTAAACTTTGCACCATGCGTATGGGTACCAAGGGAACCCTTTTCATCAGAGCTC
This sequence comes from Aquarana catesbeiana, assembly GCF_042186555.1. Lineage (NCBI taxonomy): Eukaryota > Metazoa > Chordata > Amphibia > Anura > Ranidae > Aquarana > Aquarana catesbeiana. The sequence goes on from NC_133333.1 coordinate 254,879,083, forward strand.
TGATGAAGCGGATTCTGTTTTTAAAACGCGTAAGCCTAGCACCATGCATATGGGAACCCTCTTCATCAGAGCTCTGATGAAGCGGATTCTGTTTTTAAAACGCGTAAGCCTGGCACCATGCGTATGGGAACCCTCTTCAACAGAGCTCTGATGAAGAGGGTTTTGCCCTTGAAACGCATAAAACATACTCCATGCGTATGGGTACCACCTGTACACTGTATTTGGTTGTGTTTATTGGATTATCGATGTCCCTGACTATACTTACATTTGTGAGTTTACAGTATTTGCACATTTTATCTTGAATAGTTTGTTTTTTTGGTAATGCACAAGGCTGGCGCACCCTCTTTGTGCTCTTTTTATAAATAAATGTGAATAAAAAGAACGCACAGAGAATACGGTGTGGATAAAAAAAAAGGCAGCTCCAGAGACAAACGCAATCTAATACGGTACAGTGTATAGTTAGTAACCATACACATGGAGCAAGGCTTACCTGTTTCAAGGGCAGAACCCTCTTCATCAGACCTCTGATGAAGAGGGTTCTGCCCTTGAAACGGGTAAGTCTTGCTCCATGCGTATGGGTACCATGAGAACGCTCTTCATCAAAGCTCTGTTGAAGAGGGTTTCTGCCCTTGAAACACGTAAGCTTTGCTCAATGCGTATGGGTACCATGGGAACCATCAGATGCATGGAGCAAGGCTTATGCGCTCTTGCCCTTGAAATGCGTAAGCCATATTCCATGCATATGGATACATGGGAAACCCTCTTCATCAGAGCTCTGATGAAGAGGGTTCCCATGGTACCCTTATGCATGGAGCAAGGGTTATGCAGTTCTGCCCTTGAAACGCATAAGCCTTACACCATGTATATTGGTACCATGGGAATGCTCTTCATCAAAGCTCTGATGAAGAGGGTTTCTGCCCTTGAAACACGTAAGCTTTGCTCCATGTGTATGGGTGCCATGAGAACTATCAAAGCTCTGATGAAGAGCGTTTTGACCTTAAAATGCATAAGCCTTACTCCATGTGTATGGGTACCATGAGAATGCTCTTCATCAAAGCTCTGATGAAGAGGGTTTCTGCCTTTGAAACACGTAAGCCTTGCTCCATGCACATTTGTACCTTCTTCATCAGAGCTTTAAAGAGGGTTCTGCCCTTGAAACACGTAAGCCTTACTTCATGCATATGGGTACCAAAAGAACCCTCTCCATCAGAGCTCTGATGAAGAGGGGGCTGCCCTTGAAACGCGTAAGCCTTCATGCATATGGGTACCAAAAAAACCCTCTCCATCAGAGCTCTGATGAAGAGGGGGCTGCCCTTGAAACGCGTAAGCCGTGCTTCACATGTATGGATACAACCTGTCAACCGTATTGGATTGTGTTCGTTAGTTCATTGATGCACCTGACTTTACGTTTTATCCTGAATAAAATGGCTTTACGGTAATACACAATGCTGGTGCGCCCTCTTTTTTTTTTTTTGTGTTCTTTTTATCAATAAATGAGAATATGAAGAACGCACAGAGAATACGGTGCAGATAAAATAACCTGCAACTCCGGAGATATATTTTTCAGCAATGACACATTGCGGGCTCTCACCCATTGGAAGTGATTCCGGCACCAATCTCCAGCATGGCTTTACCGTAAAGCGGCTATTTATAAAATGTTTGGAAAATTCTCCGGGTAGAGAAGATTGGAGAACGGCTGTGAAATAAATCCTGGTGAAGCAGCTGCTGGGAACGGTCTGTAAATTGGCAGATGCATCGCTCCTAACACAGTAAATACTTCAGAGGCTGAGGAGTCTCCGGAGATAAAACCGAGGACAATTATGTAACCAGCGTCGGGGTAATGGCGTCTTCCGCGAGCGAAAATATCAAAGAGAACCTGTCAGAGGTAACAAAACAAGACAATGGGAGTACTCCGCAAACAGTGTTAATTTCGTCGACTGAAACATTTTTAGTCGACTAAATGAATACTATTTTAGTCGACTAAAATTGAAACAATTGAGATGAATAAAATACGACTAAAACTAAAATGGCATTTTAGTCAAAAGACTAAGACTAAAACTAAATTGAAATTTGACTTCAAAGTTAACACTGGTCTGTAGTGTATGTTCAGACCTCAATAACATGAGATTTTTCACTCCATATAATGAGTTTGGAAATTGTAGAGAAATGATAACTAATTCATTACAATTTAATTACACTCATTAGATTTTAGTTGACTAAAATGTACTGGAGATTCAGTCGACTAAATACGACTAAAACTATTGCAGAAGACTAAAATGGGACTAAAACGGCATTTTAGTCCTAAGACTAAGACTAAATCGAAATTTTCTGCCAAAATGAACACTGGCTGCAAAGAACGCGGCGTTATCAGAGGTCCCATCTGTCCTTTAATTGGAACCCAGTCCTTCCGTCCCTCCTTCCTCCTCGGTTGTCTCTGTGTACAGACCTCTATAGAAATCTACTACTCAACTACCAGACTCAACTCTCATTTTGAAACCTCAATAAAAATCGTTCTGAAAAAAAAGAAAGCGCTTAAAAATCGTTCCCATCATTGCGAGTTGTCATGCGACTTTGGACACATAAAGTCACAGGATAAGTCTCAGCCCAATGATTTGTAGCACTGTGTGCTAGAAGAGGGGGTTGGGGGGGGCGATTTTGTGCCAGGAGGGGGAATTTGGAAGCGGGAGGGTGATTTTGTGCTAGGAGGGGGAATTTGGAAGCGGGGGGGTGATTTTGTGCTAGGAGGGGGAATTTGGAAGCAGGGGGGTGATTTTGTGCCAGGAGGGGGAATTTGGAAGCGGGGGGGTGATTTTGTGCTAGGAGGGGGAATTTGGAAGCAGGGGGGTGATTTTGTGCTAGGAGGGGGAATTTGGAAGCGGGAGGGTGATTTTGTGCTAGGAGGGGGAATTTGGAAGCAGGGGGGTGATTTTGTGCTAGGAGGGGGAATTTGGAAGCGGGGGGGTGATTTTGTGCTAGGAGGGGGAATTTGGAAGCAGGGGGGTGATTTTGTGCTAGGAGGGGGAATTTAGAAGTGGGGGGGTGATTTTGTGCTAGGAGGGGGAATTTGGAAGGGGGGGGCGATTTTGTGCTAGGAGGGGGAATTTAGAAGTGTGGGGGGGGTGATTTTGTGCTAGGAGGGGGAATTTGGAAGCGGGGGGGTGATTTTGTGCTAGAAGGGGGAATTTGGAAGCAGGGGGGTGATTTTGTGCTAGGAGGGGGAATTTGGAAGGGGGGGGTGATTTTGTGCTAGGAGGGGGAATTTGGAAGCAGGGGGGTGATTTTGTGCTAGGAGGGGGAATTTGGAAGCAGGGGGGTGATTTTGTGCTAGGAGGGGGCGTTCATTTTGTGCTAGGAGGGGGAATTTGGAAGCGGGGGGGTGATTTTGTGCTAGGAGGGGGCGTTCATTTTGGGAGAGTAGGCGGATTTTGTGCTAGGAGGGGGAATTTGGAAGGGGGGGCGATTTTGTGCTAGGAGGGGGAATTTGGAAGCGGGAGGGTGATTTTGTGCTAGGAGGGGGAATTTGGAAGCGGGGGGGTGATTTTGTGCTAGGAGAGGGAATTTGGGAGAGTAGGCGGATTTTGTGCTAGGAGGGGGAACTTGGGAGAAGGGGCAATTTTGTACAAAGAGGGGGGTTGATCTTGTGCTAGGAGGGGGAATTTGGGGGGGGGGATTTTGTGCTAGGATGGGGGGTTGGTTTTGTGCTGGGAGGCGGAATTTGGGAGGGCGGCGATTTTGTGCTAAATGATGGGTTTTTTTGGGGGGGGGGGGGGATTTTGGGGACTTAGTGCTGGGAGAGGGAATTTGGGAGCAGTGGATTGGGGTTGGAAGGGGAATTTGGAGGGGGGGGGGGTGATTTTGTGCTAGGAGGGGGGATTTAGGAGGGGGGTTGATCTGGTGCTAGGAGGGGGAATTGGTGGGGTGGATTTTGAGGGGGGTGGTGATTTTTTGCTAGGAGGGGGGGGGGGGGGGATTTGCACGTGGGTGCCATCAATTTCTAATTACCACCCCCACACATCCTAGCAAATGCATGTACATTTGCGACTGCTAACACGCATGCGTTTTGGTGCTGCACAATTTAAAAAATCCCGGCAGCACCCTTTTGCGTGTCTCCTGTGCATGAAGCTGCCCATAAAGAAATGTGACACGCGGGAACGTGCAAAAAAAAACGCACGTGCCAAACTGGTGTGCCCCAGAATTGTGCACAATTCTAATGGTTGCCTTGACTGAAAAATAGAAAGGTTGAAAAACACTGGCATAGAGAAGGGAGCTGAGTGTAATTTGAGACCTGAGTGGAGGGAACGGACATGCGCTCCTCTACACAGTCTCGCAAGGAAACGTGCACAGCTGAGGCTGTCAATCACCTGCTGTTTGCTGAAGGGGGAGTGGCGTCGTCTTCCTGGATTGCTTGGTGTCGGCATGGATCTGCCAGAAGCGAGTGATAGCAGAGGAATGAAAGAGGGAACAGAAATCACACTTTGGATTGAGGCACATGCACACTATAGAAGGATTTGCTTTGTTCATTTTTTCAGAAGTTTATAACCACTTGAAGCTCCTGATTTCCTGTAGTGAGCTAAAATCTCAGCCAGTGTTCTCAGCCCGGCTAATTAAATTTTTTTTTTTTATCTGGAGTTCCCCTTTAAACGAGCAGGCGACGTCCACCTGTCTGCTTGGTTCCCATTAGTAGGAGAACCCCGTGAAGGGAGTGCGTGTAAATAAGCGCCTGTGACAGGGAAAAGGCGGCATTTAACCCGCGTAAGCGAAAAGCGCTTTAATTTTTTACATTTCATCCGGAAAAATGGGCAAATTAATTGCATAATTGAGCCGCGCTGAGCGAACCGCATTGCGTTTCTGGGTTAGAGGAGAGATTACAGACTAGAGGGCTTGCTTGACTTGGCCTTGACTTGGCAGGGATATGGATGAGTGAGTCACAGGATGGGGTGGGGGGGGGAGCGCGGCACTCGCTGAGATGCTGGAGGACTGGAAGACACGAATCGGGATTCTCGGGTCACACAGCTGCCACCCAACCTGATCATTTGTAGCCGAGTATTCAACAAATATAGCAAATTTTAATCTTTAATCCATGGCTGTGTTCATTAAAGCGGAACTAAACTTGAAAAGAATACATTTGATGGCAGGTAAAGTTTTGTTGTAGAAGAACATTAAAGGGTAACTCCACTTATATGGTGGGGAAAAAAAAAAGAAATAAAAATTAATATAACATATACAATCGCTACACATGTTTTTAAAAATGACCTTTCCTTTCCAATCTGCAGTCGCTGTAAATTTCTGTAAAATGCAATTATATGGCCAGCTGGGGGCGCTCTGTACGCAGATGGTATACGGAGCCCCCCAGAAACGTCATTTCCTGCTAGTCGTGTGCAATTTAATTTCAGTCCGACTCTCCGGAAAGAAATAGTAACAAATTTGTTTAATTTTGTTTTGAAAATACATTTTCTAACGAATTCCAAATTTTTGGAAAGATTCAGATCGTTCGGAAAACGATCAACCAATTCTACTTCTGTGTGAAAAATAGCTGCTGGTTAAGGAGCGGGCTGGGAAGCCCCCACGCCAAACTTTTTAAAAAAAAAGTGTGTGCCCCCCAAAATCCATACCAGACCCTTATCCAAGGGTCACATGCCCTTAACACGGGGGGAGGGGGCAAAAGCACCATCTCCCCATGCTGATGAGGACAAGGGCCTCTTCCCCACAATCGTGGTTATGGAGGTGCAGGGTGGTGACTTATCGGAATCTGGAAGCCCCCTTTTAACAAGGGTCCCTTAGATCGGCCACCTTCTAAGGGACCGGCTGCCATACACACGGGCCGATTGTCTGCTGGTTTTTATTGAACTGGCCAATGTCTCCAGACATTAGGCCTGTGTGTACTAAGCTTAAGAGCAGGCACCTCCTGGCATCTGAGGGCATCATTAGATCTTCACTGTACCTCCAAAACGTTCTGAGGTCTGATCGCATCATTAGATGATCTAAACTGTGCCCCCAAAACTTCTTGGTGTCTAATCACCTCATTAGATGACCTTCACTGCGCCCTCAGAACTTCCTGGGGTCTGATCACATCATTAGATGACCTTCACTGCGCCCTCAGATCTTCCTGGGGTCTGATCACATTAGATGACCTTCAGTGTGCTCTCAGAACTTCCCGGGGTCTGATCACATCATTAGATGACCTTCAGTGTGCCCTCAGATCTTCCTGGGGTCTGATCACATCATCGGTGTTCATTTCTTCAACGAAAAAGTTTTCGTCAATCTTTTCGTCATCGGCATTTTTACAGTGAGGAGAAATACACCACATTTTCGTCCACTGACGAAAACTATGACAAACCTGACAAATCAACGAACGAAAATGGAAAGATAATGTGATGCAGGGACATTTACCGTGAGCCAACTTCCGGTTTCCTGCAGAGTTCCGTCTTCTTCCGCTTCCAGCAATCAAGCGACTGTGCAGCAGGCATTACAGGCCTCCGAGTCCTCAGACCACCATCCAGAGCAGCACTGTGCATTACAGGAATCCCGAGTCCCAATGAGATTCCCACTCCCGACTCATGAGTCACACTGTCCAAAGCAGAGAGCACCCACTGTGAGTGTGTACATTACAATCACAGGTCTGAGGCCTCCCCTCAGACCACCATCCGTCCAGAGCACTGTGTATGTGCACTATAGGCCACCTCTGACCACTGGCATCCAGGGCACTGTGCATTACAGGCCATCCCTCAGACCACCATCAAGCACTGTGCTTAGCATTATAGGGCTCCTCAGACCACCAGCATCCAGAGCACTGTGTGCATTGCAGGCCTCCTCAGACCACCATCCAGAGCACTGTGCAGCATTACAGCCCTCCTCAGACCACGGTGCAGCATTACAGCCCTCCTCAGACCACGGTGCAGCATTTCAGCCCTCCTCAGACCACGGTGCAGCATTACAGCCCTCCTCAGACCACGGTGCAGCATTTCAGCCCTCCTCAGACCACGGTGCAGCATTTCAGCCCTCCTCAGACCACGGTGCAGCATTTCAGCCCTCCTCAGACCACGGTGCAGCATTTCAGCCCTCCTCAGACCACGGTGCAGCATTTCAGCCCTCCTCAGACCACGGTGCAGCATTTCAGCCCTCCTCAGACCACGGTGCAGCATTTCAGCCCTCCTCAGACCACGGTGCAGCATTTCAGCCCTCCTCAGACCACGGTGCAGCATTTCAGCCCTCCTCAGACCACGGTGCAGCATTTCAGCCCTCCTCAGACCACGGTGCAGCATTTCAGCCCTCCTCAGACCACGGTGCAGCATTTCAGCCCTCCTCAGACCACGGTGCAGCATTTCAGCCCTCCTCAGACCACGGTGCAGCATTTCAGCCCTCCTCAGACCACGGGGCAGCATTTCAGCCCTCCTCAGACCACGGGGCAGCATTTCAGCCCTCCTCAGACCACGGGGCAGCATTTCAGCCCTCCTCAGACCACGGGGCAGCATTTCAGCCCTCCTCAGACCACGGGGCAGCATTTCAGCCCTCCTCAGACCACGGGGCAGCATTTCAGCCCTCCTCAGACCACGGGGCAGCATTTCAGCCCTCCTCAGACCACGGGGCAGCATTTCAGCCCTCCTCAGACCACGGGGCAGCATTTCAGCCCTCCTCAGACCACGGGGCAGCATTTCAGCCCTCCTCAGACCACGGGGCAGCATTTCAGCCCTCCTCAGACCATGGGGCAGCATTTCAGCCCTCCTCAGACCACGGGGCAGCATTTCAGCCCTCCTCAGACCACGGGGCAGCATTTCAGCCCTCCTCAGACCACGGGGCAGCATTTCAGCCCTCCTCAGACCACGGGGCAGCATTTCAGCCCTCCTCAGACCACGGGGCAGCATTTCAGCCCTCCTCAGACCACGGGGCAGCATTTCAGCCCTCCTCAGACCACGGGGCAGCATTTCAGCCCTCCTCAGACCACGGGGCAGCATTTCAGCCCTCCTCAGACCACGGGGCAGCATTTCAGCCCTCCTCAGACCACGGGGCAGCATTTCAGCCCTCCTCAGACCGTACAGAGTGGCTAAATCTTTATCTGTGAGTTTGTTTAAACCTTAATACCATAAATAATAACATGATATTAGATTTTTTTTTTTTTTTTACTCCAGGAATATAGTTTGGAAATTCTATAGAAATTCTTAAATAATGCTTTTATTTAACTAAACACATTAGATTTTAGCTGACTAAAAGTATTTTATTCGACTAACATGTACTGGAGATTTTAGTTGACTAAAATACGACTAAAACTAAAACCACTGCTGATGACTAAATTGGGACTAAAACTAAAATGGCATTTTAGTCAAGACTATAACTAAAACGAAATCAAAATTTGATGCCAAAATGAACACTACACATCATTATACTATCTTCACTGCGCCCTCAACTTCCTGGGGTCTGATTGCATCATTAAATGATCTTCACTTTACCCCCCCCGGAATTTCCTGGGGTCTGATCACAACATTATATGATCTTTACTGTACCCCCAGAACTTCACCGGGTCTTATCACATAATTATACTATCTTCACTGTGCCCTCAGAATTTCCTGGGGTCTGATTGCATCATTAGATGATCCTTGCTGCACCCTCCGAAATGCTGGGGTCTGATCACATCATTACGTTATCTTCACTGAGCCCCAAGAACTTCCCAGAAGATGTGGTGAAACCACATCCCTGCCACCTCCTGCTAACAGTGCCTTCCTGTTGGCCAGCAAATGCAACGGGAAGTCTTCCTAGCCAATTGGAAAATACGTAGAGTTAGAGTAGATGAACCAGATGTGTGATCGGGGACACATTTGTTTCCATGCTTTTGGAGAACTCAGGGCTCAGTAAAGATCATCTTAGGAGGCTCATCGGCACCTTTAGAGTTACATTGGGACATATTCAGTTTAACCCCCATTGTGAGTTTTGGAAATGCTCAAATATTACATATGCTGTCCGATGATTGAGAGTTGTTTTGGGAACCCCCCACAACTTATCTTTAAGTACGCTATTCTTTTCATGTGGTGATCCTCATCCATAGCCATAAAACCTAATCCAGTCATCGGCATCCCTCTCACCGTAGTGTTATCTGTTTTCTTGGCTGCGTTGTGGAGAGCGCAGACCTTTCATTGTGTTGTCCCACTGAGCACCAAACACTTTGTATAACAAATGCCACAATATGACTGCTGGATAGAGGAGGCTTGCCAGCACCTGGCACACACAAAGCAAGTCCCTGATGCCGAGGTTAGAATTAAAATATTAGAAGCTGTGATTGGGTTGTGCCAGAAAAAAAAAAAAAAAAGACTTGTTTTATTGTCACCCTGCGTCAAAGGCATGTCGTATTGCCAGTCATCTCTATACAACACGGCAAATTACATTGATCAGCTGGCTGTCTTATAGGAGAGGCGTCAGCGCCTCAAATCAAAGCCGTAAAAGCCTGAATATCAAAGTAGCTGTGATCTGCTTTGTGCTCCCTGTAGGTTCCCTCCACTGAGGACCGTGTACAGGAAAATGCAACGAAAACAAGTTCTTTCTGAAGCAGCCATGGCGGCACGTCCTCCATTTACAGCTTTACATCATACAATTTTATATTGATGAAAATGCCAACAGAATAATGCAGCTCGAGTCAGACCCACACAGCAAAATCAATTAATAAAATAATGCCCCTTCCTTCGCATTTTCCTTCTCCCCTTTCCTTTGCCTACTCCTTCCTTCCCTTTTCTTCCTTTTTTTCCCCCCTTCCTTCCTTCCTTTTTCCCCCCTTCCTTCCTTTTTCCCCCCTTCCTTCCTTTTTCCTTCCTTTTGCCCTTTCTTTTCTTCATCCTTTGCTTTCCTTCCTTCCTTCCTTCCTTCCTTCCTTCCTTCCTTCCTTCCTTCCTTCCTTCCTTCCTTCCTTCCTTCCTTCCTTCCTTCCCTCCCTCCCTCCCTCCTTCCTTCCCTCCCTCCTTCCTTCCCTTCCCTTCCCTTCCCTTCCCTTCCCTTTCCTTTCCTTCCTTCCTTCCTTCCTTCCTTCCTTCCTTCCTTCCTTCCCGCCTTCTTTTCTTCCTTTGCCCCTTCCTTCTTGCTTTCATTCCTTCATTCTTTCCTTTGCCCATTCCTTCATTCTTTCCTTCCTTCCTCCATTCATTCTAACCTTTGCCATTGCTTCCTTCCCCCCTTGCTTTTGTCTTAACCTTTTGCCTATTACTTCCTTCTTCCCTTCCTACTTTCCTTTGCTCATTCATTCCTTCTTTCTTTACCCTTTCATTTTCCTTCTTTCCTTCTTTTCTGATCCTATCTTTCATTTTCTTTCTATCTATCTACCTTTCCTTTCCTTTTCCTTTCCTTTCCTTTTCCTTTTCCTTCCTTCCTTTGCTTATTCATTTCTTCTCTTTACCCCTTCCTTTCCTTTCCTTTTCCTTTTCCTTCCTTCCTTTCTTTTTTGTTCCTTCCTTTCTTCCTTTCTTTTTTGTTCCTTCCTTTCTTCCTTTCTTTTTTTTGTTCCTTCCTTTCTTCCTTTCTTTTTTTTTGTTCCTTCCTTTCATCCTTTCTTTTTTTTTGTTCCTTCCTTTCTTCCTTTCTTTTTTTTGTTCCTTCCTTTCATCCTTTCTTTTTTTTTGTTCCTTCCTTTCTTCCTTTCTTTTTTTTGTTTCTTCCTTTCATCCTTTCTTTTTTTTGTTCCTTTCTTTCTTTCTTTCTTTCTTTCTTTTTTTTTTTCCTTCCTTTCTTCCTTTCTTTTTTGTTCCTTCCTTTCTTCCTTTCTTTTTTGTTCCTTCCTTTCTTCCTTTCTTTTTTGTTCCTTCCTTCCTTCCTTCCTTCCTTCCTTCCTTCCTTCCTTCCTTCCTTCCTTCCTTCCTTCCTTCCTTCCTTCTTTCTTTGCCTTCTCCATTACTTCTCTTTCTTTCCTTCCTTTATTCTTATGCATCCTCTCTCTCTGTCTCTCTTTCTCACATCTCTGTCCCCCCCCCAATTTCTTTCCTTTTTTTTTCTCTTTTTTTTTTTTTTTTTTTCCTCCACCTCACTCTTTGTCTCACGTATTTGTTTTCCATCCCTATCTACATATGATTGTGTAATTATCGGGGATATGGAGATTCAATTTTAATCCATTATAATATTGAACCCGCACACCTTTGTACATACAGTCTGCTATCATTTTATTTATTTGTATTGATTTATTTATCATTAATAGGAAGTGAGAAGGAATCTTCCCCCGGGGTGATCTTTGTAGGGCAGATTTATCCTTGTTGTTTAATTGTTTCCATTTTCTCTGTTCTAACCAAATGGAATTTATTCTGTTTAAATAAAATTTTATTGTTAGCCCATAGAAGAGCCATAAATCCAGAGCGGGGAATGTGAGAGTACGACCAAATTCTTCCTGTGAAAAATCGAAAATCCACTTCGGCCCTCAAGTCCCAGCCCGATCATTTACTTTCTTGGCCGGCTGACTCCCATTTTCCGATGCAGAACGTACTTGATAACTAAGCAGAAATAAAGACACTTTTGGTGGAAAATTGGCCGAAAATTTTCCATTGCTGTAAACACGGGGGATTTGTGTATAGCAGCGATCGCGTGTCACGTGTGCGTCAATTATCACGCCATTTGCATCCTGTGATGTATCTTCACATCTACATCTTTCCATGACCGCTAAATATAGACTCAGACTCGTGTCGTTCGGTTCATTAAAATTTTATTTTATTTTTTATTTTAACCACTTCCAGTCCAGGCGAATTCTGACATTCTTCACATACATGTAAAAATCGGCATTCTTTTTTTTTTTTTTTTTCCCTAGCAAATTACTTGGGACCCCCAAACAGTATACAGTAAAACCTTGGATTGAGAGTAACTTGGTTTGAGAGCGTTTTGCAAGACAGGCAAAATTTTAAAATAAATTTTGCCTTGATATACAAGCGATGTCTTGATATACAAGTAGCGTCATGTCACAACTGAGTATATAAGAGAAGAGAGGCGCCTCTAAGTGTAGCAATAAGGTTACATTTAATGAAGGTACAACATTTAGAAACTCACATGGTTGATGATTAAAAGGCACATCTAAGTATGCCGGCATCCGGGGTAAAGTTGTCCACGTAGATCATCTTCCTCAACGCCATCGACGTCGTCCCTTCCATGCTACGCTCCACGAGTGGTTCAAGCCTCACTTTCAGATCGCTCTACTGCAGGGTAGTCTTCCCGGTCACGATTGCAGACTGACATCGGTGAGAGCCGGCGGTGCGGGGGATGGTCTATGTGGACAGCTTTACTCCAGATGCCTGCATACTTTAGATGTGCCTGTTTTAATCATCAGCCATGTGAGTTGCTAAATGTTGTACCTTCATTAAATGTAACCTTATTGCTACACTTAGAGGCTCCTCTCTTCTCTTTTATACTCTGGAGCTCCTGCTGGATTTTGTTTCTAATCCCCTTGTGGAGGCTTCCATCTGTGGATGGACATTTTATGGTTACACAACCAATCACATCGCTATAATCTTTTTATATGGACTATAAACTGAAGGACTAATGAATAAATGGTTGTGGAACAAATCATTTGAGTTTCCATTATTTCTTATGGGGGTATTCGCTTTGATACGCAAGTGTTTTGGATTACAAGCATGTTTCCGGAACGAACTTTGCTCGCAATCCAAGGTTTTACTGTACAGTAAAACCTTGGATTGCGAGTAACGTGGTTTACGAGCGTTTTGCAATACGAGCCATTTTTTTTTTATTTTTTTTTTTATTTTGTTTTCATTTTAAATCCTGACTCGATTTGCAAGCGTTGTCTCGCAAGACGAGCAGTATTCATGCCTCTGGGGTGTGCAGTACCGCATGAGCCCAGAAGTGCGGGGGTGCCGGTGACGCTCGGAGACACTCCGTTACCGAGTGTCTCTGAGCATCTCCAAGTGGTCTCCCAGCATTCCCAAGTGTCTCTGAGCGTTTCCGAGTGTCTCCGGTGCCCCCCCCCCACCTCTGGCCACATACGGTACTGCATACACTAGCAGTGACACTGAAGCAAATTGTCTGAGTTTCCATTGATTCCTATGGAAAACTCTCTTTGATATACGAGTGCTTTGTATTACAAGCATGTTTCCGGAACTAATTATGCTTGCAATCCAAGGTTTTACTGTATATGTTTTTAAGCAGAGCACCCGGAGAATAAAATGTTTGAAATTTGTTTTTCACGTGATATTTGCGCAGCAGTTTTTCCAAACGCAGATCTTCAGGAAAAAAATATAATTTAATGAGTTTTAGTGATAGTGAATATAATATCCAATGTTTTGGTAAAATATTATAGATGATGTTTCCCTGAGTAAATAGACACCTAACATGTCACGCCTTAAAATTGCTCACGCCCGTGGAACGGTAACAAACTACAGTGCCTAAAAATCTCCATAGGCAACGCTTTAAAAGCCTTTACAGGTTACCAGTTTAGAGTTACAGAGGAGATCTAGCGCTAGAACTATTGCTCTCGCTCTGACGTTCGTGGCGATACCTCACATGTGTGGAGCGACCACGGTTTACATATACGTGTGGAACCTATGTGCGTACTTTACATTTTTTTTTTTTTACATTTATTTCAGTTTTTTTTTTTTTTACACTGTACCTTTTTTTTTTGATTGAACTTTATTGCTATCACAAGGGATGAACAACATATAGCCGCTCGGATCACATTTGTCTTGTAGCAAATTGCCGGCACTAAAAGATATCTCGGTGATCGCCCTTTCCATCTAAGGACGTGCGGGACGGCAAGCGGCTAATGAAACGTCGTCCATGTTTTTAAGACAAGTGGCAGTTAACGGGAGACCACTAATTTAATTCTATTTCTTAACCGCTTGAAGACCTGAGTTTTTCTGGCACTTTTTGTTTACAAGTTTAAATCTGTATTTTTTGCTAAAAAAAAAAAAAAAATTACTTGTAACCCCCAAACATTATACATTTATTTTTTTTAGCAGAGACCCTGGGAAATGAAATGGCGATTGTTGCAATTTTATTTTTATATCCCATGGTATTTTAACAGCGGTTTTACATTTTAATGAATTAAAAAAAAAAAAGATAAAAACAATATATACGCTACTTTTCTTTGTAAAATGTGAAAGATGATATTACACCGAGTAAGGAGATACCTAACAAGTGCACGTTCGTGGAATTGTGACAAACTACGGGCACTTAAAAATCTCCATAGGCGACGTTTTCACATTTTTTTACAGGATACCTGTTTAGAGTTATAGAGGAGGTCTAGTGCTAGAAGTAATGCTCTCGCTTTAACATTTGCGGTGATACCTCACATGTGTGGTGCGATTTTTTTTTTTTTTTAATTTATTTTTTTTTTTTAATTATTTTTTAATTTATTTATTTTTTTTTTTTTTACGTATGTGTGTGACTTTTTTGTATGCGTTTAAATTCTGCATGCGAGCACAGAGGGATGGGAGGGCTTTAATTATATATTTTTTTCTCTTTCTTTTTTTATTTATTTTACTTTTTTTTTTTGTTCCTTAAAAAAAATAAATACTTTTTTTTTTTTTTAATCACGTTTATTCCTATTACAGGGAATGTAAACATCCCTAGGAAATAACTGTGATTTCACTATGCAGTCTGATCCATTTAAATGGCCCCCGCTCTCCAACCTATAAACCCCCCCCCATTTCTCTGATCAAACTCTCCTTTCCCCTGTGGGGCTTCTATGCAAATTTCACCATGAAGTGGACAAACCCTTTAATGATGACTTCCAGGAGCGCTCGTCCTCCTCAGACAGATGGAAGGCGCGGTCGATGTTACTCGGTCTTTTTGTTTTTTGTTTTCATTCTTTTGAAGTTTTCACGCCTTTTTTTTTTTTTTTTGTTTTTTTGTTTTTTTCTGTGTGAATGTGATCTCTGCAGGAGGAGAAGTCACACGGCTGGCAACGTGTTATTTATTTTCCGTTTGGAAGAATCCCGACCTCAGACTGGAGAGAAGTGTGACAAGCGCTACAGCTGTGAGTCACCCGCCAGAAGCTGCTCCTCCTGGCAAACATGTTACGGAGAACGCTCGCCAACTTTCTCTTTTTTTTTTTAAAGGGCGACTCCACCTCGAACATATTTTTTTAAGTTTATGCAAAACGGTTTACTTTTCTCATGGCCGTTACCGCAGATTGTTCCCTTTTGAATGGAATCCAGCGCTCATTCAAATTGTTCATTGTGGTGTGCCGTAGCACAGATTCATAGATTTTAGGCATTTTTATAGACCCGTCAATTTACGCTGCTCTTTACATACTGTATACTCACGTCAGTCCCTGCCCCCGAAGAGCTTGCGTCAGTCCCTGCCCCCCAGGGAACTTACATCAGTGCCTGCCCCCCCCAGGGAACTTACATCAGTGCCTGCCCCCCCCAGGGAGCTTACATCAGTGCCTGCCCCCCCCAGGGAGCTTACATCAGTGCCTGCCCCCCCAGGGAGCTTACATCAGTGCCTGCCCCCCCAGGGAGCTTACATCAGTGCCTGCCCCCCCAGGGAGCTTACATCAGTGCCTGCCCCCCCAGGGAGCTTACATCAGTGCCTGCCCCCCCAGGGAGCTTACATCAGTGCCTGCCCCCCCAGGGAGCTTACATCAGTGCCTGCCCCCCCAGGGAGCTTACATCAGTGCCTGTCCCCCCAGGGAGCTTACATCAGTGCCTGCCCCCCCAGGGAGCTTACATCAGTCCCTGCCCCCCCCCAGGGAGCTTACATCAGTCCCTGCCCCCCCCCCCAGGGAGCTTACATCAGTCCCTGCCCCCCCCCAGGGAGCTTACATCAGTCCCTGCCCCCCCCCAGGGAGCTTACATCAGTCCCTGCCCCCCCCCCAGGGAGCTTACATCAGTCCCTGCCCCCCCCCCCAGGGAGCTTACATCAGTCCCTGCCCCCCCCCCAGGGAGCTTACATCAGTCCCTGCCCCCCCCCAGGGAGCTTACATCAGTCCCTGCCCCCCCCCCCAGGGAGCTTACATCAGTCCCTGCCCCCCCCCCAGGGAGCTTACATCAGTCCCTGCCCCTCCCCCCCCCCCCCCAGGGAGCTTACATCAGTCCCTGCCCCTCCCCCCCCCCAGGGAGCTTACATCAGTCCCTGCCCCCCCCCCCCCAGGGAGCTTACATCAGTCTCTGCCCCCCCAGGGAGCTTACATCAGTCACTGCCCCCCCAGGGAGCTTACATCAGTCTCTGCCCCCCTCAGGGAGCTTACATCAGTCTCTGCCCCCCTCAGGGAGCTTACATCAGTCTCTGCCCCCCTAGGGAGCTTACATCTGTCCCTGCCCCCCCCCGGGGAGCTTACAGAAGTCTCTGCCCCCCCCCCCCGGGGAGCTTACAGAAGTCTCTGCCCCCCCCCGGGGAGCTTACAGAAGTCTCTGCCCCCCCCCGGGGAGCTTACAGAAGTCTCTGCCCCCCCCCCCGGGGAGCTTACAGAAGTCTCTGCCCCCCCCCCCCGGGAGCTTACAGAACTCTCTGCCCCCCCCCAGGGAGCTTACATCAGTCTCTGCTCCCCCCCCCCAGGGAGCTTACATCAGTCTCTGCCCCCCCCCAGGGAGCTTACATCAGTCTCTGCCCCCCCCCCAGGGAGCTTACATCAGTCTCTGCCCCCCCCCCCCAGGGAGCTTACATCAGTCTCTGCCCCCCCCCGGGGAACTTACATCAGTCTCTGCCCCCCCCCAGGGAGCTTACATCAGTCTCTGCCCCCCCCCCCCCCAGGGAGCTTACATCAGTCTCTGCCCCCCCCCCCAGGGAGCTTACATCAGTCTCTGCCCCCCCCCAGGGAGCTTACATCAGTCTCTGCCCCCCCCAGGGAGCTTACTTCAGTCTCTGCCCCCCCCCCAGGGAGCTTACATCAGTCTCTGCCCCCCCCCCAGGGAGCTTACATCAGTCTCTGCCCCCCCCCCCGGGAGCTTACATCAGTCTCTGCCCCCCCCCCCCCCCAGGGAGCTTACATCAGTCTCTGCCCCCCCCAGGGAGCTTACATCAGTCTCTGCCCCCCCCCCCCCCCAGGGAGCTTACATCAGTCTCTGCCCCCCCCCAGGGAGCTTACATCAGTCCGTGCCCTGAGACTCGGTTCACACTGGTGCGATGAGGCAACCCTGTGAATCCAGTGTGGGTTCCCGCGTCACACCTTAATCACACAGTGGTTTACAATGAGATCTGTGAACCGCTGGGGGGGTGTCAATGTAAAATTAACAACACCCCCAGATCGTATTGCAGTGCGAACTGTAAAATGGTGCAGGAATGGGATCGCATGGGTGTGATCCGATTCCAGTGAAGACCAAAACCAGGTGTGAATACGAGTACCCGGAGGAAACCCATGCAAGCACAGGGAGAGCATGCAAACTCCATGCAGATAATGTCCTGGCTGGGATTTGAACCAAGGACCCCAGTGCTACAGAAGTGTGCTTTGTATGGGCATTATTTGAGTGCCCTTTAAAACACACTATGTAGCTGTGTGCTGCGAAAAGCCGCAGTGTTACTGCAGTTCTCTAGGTGTGATTGGGCCCTGCTTTAGAGCTAGAGCCCTGCAGATGCTCAACGCACCTTGGTTTAGGCCTAGAGCCCCCTAATTGGTGGGGAGCGGCATTAACTTCACTGATCGAAGAACTAAAGCTCTGATACCTCTGGAGGGAGACCACTGCTTCCCTACAGAGTGATGCCCCGTACACACGGTCGGACTTTGTTCGCACATTCCGACAACAAAATCCTAGGATTTTTTCCGACGGATGTTGGCTCAAACTTGTCTTGCATACACACGGTCACACAAAGTTGTCGGAAAATCCGATCGTTCTGAACGCGGTGACGTAAAACACGTACGTCGGGACTATAAACGGGGCAGTGGCCAATAGCTTTCATCTCTTTATTTATTCTGAGCATGCGTGGCACTTTGTCCGTTGGATTTGTGTACACACGATCGGAATTTCCGACGACGGATTTTGTTGTCGGAAAATTTTATCTCCTGCTCTCCAACTTTGTGTGTCGGAAAATCCGATGGAAAATGTCCGATGGAGCCCACACACGGTCGGAATTTCCGACAACACGCTCCGATCGGACATTTTCCATCGGAAAATCCGACCGTGTGTACGGAGCATAAGGCTCCTTTTCTTGCAGGGAAGAGGCTTTTCTACTCATCCTGTGGCTGCTTTCTAAAGAAAATGAAGTGTCTGTAGATTTGTTGCTTTGTAATTGGATTATATTTAGCAAATTTTAAACTGAAAGCTCATCCGGGCTTTACACAGGAAATGGTTGTGCTGCCAATCAGAACACGTTTATTGGAATATGAAAGTTTTTTTTAAATGGGTGACACTAAAAAAATGGTTGGCTCATTTAATAGAAATACAGAAAGCAGCGCCACACCAAAACCGGACAAGAGTCCAAGGTAATTTTAGCTGCTGGTTAAAAAAAAAATAAAATTATTATTAAAAAAAAAAGCCAACGTTTTTCAGGGAAACGCCACTCCTCCTTCATCAGGGTTCAACACAAGATGAAAGTTGGATGGAACTTTCCTCACGGAACAACAACTTGAGCAGCGGTGGAGGCTTTCAATACTCGTTCTATTCTAGAAACACATTGGCTTTTTTATGAATTTTCTTTTTTTTTTTTTTTAACCTGCAAACACATTTCAGGGCAGCACCCCTCCCTCTTCATCAGGAGACAACACAGGATAAAACTTGGATGGACTCAGAAAAAACAGTCTCTTTATTAATCTATACTAGGACCAGTATTGAACGCTTCCATTGCTGCTCAAATTGTTGCTCCATGAGAAGAGTTTCCTCCAAGTCGTATCCTGTGTTGAGCCCTGATAAAGAGGGGGTGGTGCTGCCCTGAAATGCATTTTTCTTTTTTCTTTTTTTTTTTTTTTTTTTTTTTTTATTATTATTATTTTTTTTTTCTTACCAACTAAAGTTATCTTGGACTCTCTCATCTGGTTTTAGTCTGGTGCTCTTTTCTGTATTCCTATGGCTTGAGCGTTTTTGTTGGGTGCCTAGTGAGGAAAGCCTTGCTGTATGGGGGCCGCCTCATCAGAGCTGTTGAGCTTGAAGTTTTCCCTTCATCTTTCTAAACATGCAAATCTAAAGCTCCGTTTTACCCCCCCCCCACCAGAATCCTCAGCCCCCCTTTCACATTAAAGTCTTCAGTCCCCCCCCCCCCCCTTCTCTTAAGAGTCCTCAGTCCCCCCCCTTCTCATAAGAGGCTTCAGTTTACCTTCCCCTTTTCACATTAGTCCCCCCCCTTCTCATAAGAATCTTCAGTTCTCCCCCTCCTTTCACATAAGGGTACTCAGTCTTCAGTCCCCCCACTTTCAAACTAGAATCATTGGTCCTTCAGTCCTTGGATCCCCCGTCTTCTTTTCACATCAAAGCCCTCAGTTTACCCCCACCCCCTTTCACATAGGTCTTCAGCCCCCCCCCCCCCCCCACCCTTTCTCATAAAAGGCTTCAGTATCCCCTCCCCCCTTTCATATAAGGGTCCTCAGTCCCCCCCCCCTTTTTCATAAGTCTTCAGCCCCCCTTCTCATAAGAGTCTTCAGCCCCCCCTTCTCATAAGTCTTCAGCCCCCCTTTCTCATAAGTCTTCAGCCCCCCCCCCTCCCATAAGAGGCTTCACCCCCCCCTTCTCATAAGAGTCTTCCATTTCCCCTCCCCCCTTTCACATATGAGTCCTCAGTCCCGCCACCCTTTTTCATAAGTCTTCAGCCCCCCCTTCTCATAACTCTTCAGTCTCCCCCCCTCTTTCTCATAAGTCTTCACCCACCCTCTTCCCATAAGAGTCTTCAGTCCCCCCCCCCCCCTTTCACATAATAGTCTTCTCCCCCCCTCCCTTTCTCATAGGAGTCCTCACCCCCCCCCCCTTCTTTCTCATAAGAGTCTTCAGTTTCTCCCCTCCCCCCTTTCACATAATTTATTGGAATATGAAAGTTTTTAAATGGGTGACACTAAAAATGATTGGTTAATTTCATAGAAATACAGAAAGGACTAGTTAAGGGTCCAAGATCATTTTAATTACTGGTTAAAAAATAAATACGTATAAAAGCAGCCAACACGTT
Organism: Aquarana catesbeiana; assembly: GCF_042186555.1. NCBI lineage: Eukaryota > Metazoa > Chordata > Amphibia > Anura > Ranidae > Aquarana > Aquarana catesbeiana. The sequence continues at coordinate 254,899,072 of NC_133333.1, forward strand.
TTGAGTCAACACTCCTCCCCCTTCGACAGGGCTCAACCCAGGATAAAACTTGGACTTCACAGATCTATAATAGAACTAGAACTGAACGCTTCCATTGCTGCTCAAGTTGTTGCTCCATGAAAAGAGTTCCATCCAAGTCGAGTCCTGATGAAGAGGGATTGATGTTGCCACGAAACACTTTGGAGTTTTTATATGAATTTTTTTTTTTCTTACCAACAACTGAAGTTATCTTGGACTCTTTCATCTAGTTTTGGTCGGGCGCTCATTTCTGTATTGGCTTGAACGTTTTGTTGGGTGGCCAGTGAGGGGAGCCTTGCTGTGTGAGGGGGGGCCGACTCACCAAAGCGGTTGGCTTGTCTGAAGTTTTCCTTCATCTTCCTAAACATGCAAATCTAAAGCTCCGTTCACACCTATGCAGTTGCGTACTCGTTTCTGCGCTTCACGTTTTGGGCAGCCAATTCCTTTCAATGGGCTGCCCTACGTGCGAAAATCACATAAAAGGTGTAGCTACTTTGTTACCATTTGTTATGGTGCACGTCAGCAAAATGCGTTGGAGTACCATTAAGAACTATTAATAATAGCACCGCTGCCCGCTTGCAAGATGCACGCCTTCCTGAAACGCACAGATGTTAACCTTAAGGGCTCTTTTGCGTTTGCCACTGTCCTTTTCTGTCCTTCTAAAGGGCGCTAAGGAGGAGATACGTCACCTCCTCACCACCTGATTTAACCTGTAAATGCTCCATTGTGCCCCCCCATCGTGTGACTTCCATGGGTCACGTTTGTCGGGGGGTGATGCCCACTTTTGAGTGGGTTAATGGGGGGGGGGGGTAAAACCACAGCTTTGAGATAATGTGGAGTACAATAAAAATTATGGGACGCGATTCCTATGTCTCCCTTTTATCCAGGTTCAGACCTCTTTTAGCTTCTTTCCTTTCTTTTCTCTTTTCTTTCCTATCTAATTTCTTGTGTGTTTGACTCCCCCCTACGTTTGATGTTGAGTTTACATACTCTGTATATTGATTGGTTGGGTGGTCTCCAATGGGTAGGTACCTATCTTGTCCAGGTATTGGCTGGAAGGCAGTCGATCCCCGAATGGGGAGAGGCTACTCCTCTCAACCCATTTGATATGCTTGTTTGTAGGGATGAGCCTGCGGTTCGAGACGAACATCGGGTGTTCGTTTGTTCTAAAACAAACCGAACATATGGGGGGGCGTTCGCGAGAAAATTTGAGTGCCGCGGAACGCCCCATAATGCACTGCAAGATTGCAGTGCATTGCTGTACGATGATTGGCCAAAGCATGCACCTGACCTGCATGCTTTGGCCAATCCCAGCGCCCTCTGCTAAGAGAGCCATAATTGGCCAAAGGCAGGGTGCCTTTGGCCAATCATGGCTCAGGGGGACTAAGTCCACACCCCACACTCCACGCGGCCCTGTGTAGTGTTGTTGGTGTGGACAGAGAGCTTGAGTTAGTTTAAGGAGGCAGATTATTCAGGTAGTGGCAGTTTATTTGAGATATGTATATATATATACACACACTCTGCATTCAGTGTAGCATATATCTACAGTGCATTCTGTGGTGTACTGTTTCTAATACACTTCAGGCAGTGTACACAGTAGGGTTGTCCCAATACCACTTTTTTAAGACCAAGTACAAGTACCAATACTTTTTTCCAAGTACTCGCCGATACCGATTACCGATATGTTTTTAATGTCATGTGACAGTGGCACCTGTGTCAGTAGTTTTTTTTGTTTTTACAATTTTATTTTTTACAATACTTTTTTTTTTATTATTTTTTATTTATTTTGTTATGTTTTTTTTTTTTTTTTTTTTTTTTTTACAATGTGTTCTTTTTATAAAGGGGGGGGGAGTGGACAGTGCCAGTGTGGTGTTTTTTTTTTTTTTTTTTTTCTTATTTATTGCAATTCTTCTTTTTTTTTTTTTTTTTTTTTTTTTTTTTGACCCCTGACATCTCCCCTTTTGAGACAGGGAAAGGGACTGAGAACACGTGTTTCCCAGTCCCCTTCTCAGCAGCCTCAGCTGCACTGAAAATGAATGGAGAGAAGACCGAGGCTCTTCTCCATTCATGAACTGAAGCATCGTAAACACAGGTTACGATGTTTGTTATGTGAATGGACAGAGTCGGTTATCACTGACTGTTCATTCGGAAAAGGAAGGAGCCAGATATACTGGCTCCTATCTTTGCTCTCCATCCTGAAAGATCGAGGGGGCAGAGGAGGAGAATGGAGGGGGACAACAACACGGAGGGGGACAACAGCACAGAAGGGGACACGGAGGAGAAGAGAGGAGGACAGAACGGAGGGGGACACGGAGGAGAAGGGAGGGGAACAGAACGGAGGGGGACACGGAGGAGAAGGGAGGGGAACAGAACGGAGGGGGACACGGAGGAGAAGGGAGGGGAACAGAACGGAGGGGGACACGGAGAACGGAGGAGGAGAGCAGAATGTAGGGGGACAGAACAGAGGGGGACACGGAGGGGGACAGCAGAACGGAGGGGGGCACGGAGGAGAAGGGAGGGGGACAGCAGCACGGAGGGGGACATTGAGGGGGATTGGAGGAGGATACAGGGACAGTCAGCGATGATCGATGCAACTTTGGGGGCAGTTACAAGCACTGATCACCGCTGTGTAGATTTCACTATAGCAGCTGAAAGGGGGGAGCGGAGAAACGGCTGTCAGGCTTTATTGAAATCTATACAGGGTGATTGGTGCTTGTAACTCCCCCTCCGCACTGATCACCCTGACTGTCCAGGTATCGGGTGAAGCATCGGAGCATTTGCCCGAGTACAAGTACTCGGGCAAATGCTCGGTATCGGTACCGATGCCGATACTAGTATCGGGACAACCCTAGTACACAGTATCTAATAGAGTGTGTACAGTTTCTATTACACTTCAGGTGGTGTACACAGTACAGGGGGTCCCCTAGTTACAAACATCCTACTTACAAACGACTCCTACTTACAAACGGAAGGAGACAACAGGAAGTGAGAGGAAATCTACCCCTAGGAAGGGAAATTCACTCCTGTAAGAGCTATTATGGGGAAAAGGTACCTCCACTGATGCTTTATCACCAATCCTTGTTTCCACAACAACCCAAAATTTTCAAAATCCAACTGTCATTGGGACAGAAAGTGAGGTGAAATCTTCTGAACAGGGGCACAGACAGCAAAACAAATGTTACAGTGGTGTCAACCCTTCCCTATGCTATCCAAAAAGCTTAAAAATAGTTTTTTTTGGCTGGAGCTACACTTAAAAAATGTACCTGTTCCGACTTACAAACAGATTCAACTTAAGAACAAACCTACAGTCCCTAACTTGTTTGTAACCCGGGGACCCCCTGTATCTAATAGAGTGTGTACAGTTTCTATTACACTTCAGGTGGTGTACACAGTATCTAATAGAGTGTGTACAGTTTCTATTACACTTCAGGTGGTGTACACAGTATCTAATAGAGTGTGTACAGTTTCTATTACACTTCTGGTGGTGTACACAATGCAGTGCAGGTGGTGTACACTTTCTAATACACTTCAGGCAGTGTACACAGTATCTAATACAGTGTAGTGCGGTGTTGGAAAACAAAATATACATCATGTCCGGAAGGCCACCAAGGAGAGGCAGACGCTCACAGGCCACTAAAAGAGGGCAAGCAGGCTCTGTGTCTACAGTCAACAGTGCTGGTCGTGGACACGGTGCATCCTCTGCAGGTGGCCGTGAGGCACGCTTGTGTTTTTTTTTTTTTTTTTTTTCTGCTGCTGGCCGTTGTTATTGAGCCACAACACACAGAAGAGTTGGTGGAGTTGATAACAAAGCCGTCCTCATCGTCCTCATCCTCTGTCACCCAGGCTCAGAGTAGTTTTCCTTCCAACGCAGCTGCCAAAGCGGCCTATTCTACCAACTCCTTGTCCACAGTCACTCCTTCCGTAGCCCCACCATCATGCACAGAGGAGTCCCCAGATCTATTCGACCACAGTGTCGGGTACATGATGCAGGAGGATGCGCAGTGATTTGAAGGCTCCGATGTTGGTTCCCAGGTTGAGGAAGGGAGCAACGTGAGCCTAGAGTGAGGGGGTGCCCAAGAAGGACAAGAAACTGGCAGTCATGTTTCACAGACCAATTTGATGCAGTGTGCGGCGTATGGTCTGAGCACTGACAGGCTGACCCCCCCCCACCCATTCAACCTCTGCAGCAATGCTGGCAGCACTCATACGTCTATTTCCCAAAGACAACCTCTGGATATGACGCTGAGCACGTGACCTCAACTTCTTTGGTGGACCATGGCGAGGCCTGTTCTGAGTGGAACCTGTCCTGTTATACCGCTGTATGGTCTTGGCCACCGTGCTGCAGCTCAGTTTCAGAGTCTTGGCAAACTTCTTATAGCCTAGGCCATCTTTATGTAGAGCAACAATTCTTTTTTTCAGATCCTCAGAGAGTTCTTTGCCATGAGGTGCCATGTTGAACTTCCAGTGACCAGTATGAGAGAGTGAGAGCGATAACACCAAATTTTAACACACCTGCTCCCCATTCACACCTGAGACCTTGTAACACTAACGAGTCACATGACACCGGGGAGGGGAAAATGGCTAATTGGGCCCAATTTGGACATTTTCACTTAGGGGTGTACTGACTTTTGTTGCCAGCGGTTTAGACATTAATGGCTGTGTGTTGAGTTATTTGGAGGGGACAGCAAATTTACACTGTTATACAAGCTGTACACTCACTACTTTACATTGTAGCAAAGTGTCATTTCTTCAGTGTTGTCACATGAAAAGATAGAAGAAAAGATTTACAAAAATGTGAGGGGTGTACTTACTTTTGTCAGATACTGTATCAGCAAGTACATATCATAATATCACCACATACATATCACCAATAGTTTTTAATCATGTTTATAAATAAATTATGGATTTTTAATATACTTCGGGTTTGTAAAGCCCCTAAAAAGTCCCAAATACCTCTTTGAATCCAATTTACAATATACGGGATGTGGTGCAATAAGTGATTGGCGACTCGCCCACCTCCCCTTTTTTCTGATGTTGGGGGGGGGGGTTTGTTTTTGTGAAAGATTCCAATAAATACTTTGAAAGGGAAAAAAAAAGTTATCGGACATGTTGATCTGTAAGGGCTGCAGTATACCAGTGTAGGATTTTGCTCAGAATAAAAATCTGTTGTATTTTCAGTACGAGAATGAAGGAAAAGAGGAGGAGGGGAAGAAGAGGTACGAAAATCAGAAACTGGAGCGTCTGGAAACCAAACTGAGAAATGGTGACAACATCATTACCGTCATTAACCCAGGTGAGGGGATGCAGGAGTGTTTTTATCTGTTTTTTTTATTTTTTTTATTCAATAAATGGATGCATTCAATCAATAAAATCCATTAATAAACTAAACCTATAAATTAACTAATAACATTTATTAACGTAATAAATGAAATCCATAAAATGTAATAAATTTTAATAAAAATAGATTATCCACAAAAAAATGTATATATTAAATTAAGTTAAATCCATAGAATGTTATTAATAAATAAAATCCAATGTATTGATATTAATTTGATTAATTTAATAAACCTAAATTAATCAATAAAATGTATTAAAGCAATTAAATTAAATCCATAAAATGCTATTAATAAAATTAATTAATTGTTATTAATAAAATAAAATGTATTTGAAAAATTAACTCAATAATATTGATATTTGATTTAATTTAATACGTTCAAAGAAAATAATACAATTTATTAAAGTAATTCAATTAAAGCCATAAAATGTTGTTAATAAATTGAAATTCAATTCCAAAAAAATCAACAGCTGGTGCGTTTGGTGCTTTTTTTTATGTGTTTCTGCAGCATTTGTTATGCATTTTCCATTCATTTCAATGGTGCATTTATTTTTTTTTGGGGGCGCCAAAAATGCAGTTTGCAAGACTTTGAAAAAACGTAACGAACCTGCAACTGACCAGAGTTCTATAGGATTTAATGGTGATGCGTTTTTTTTTTGTTTTTTTTTTTTAAACGCATAAACGGAACAAAAAACTAAAAAAAGTAGCCTAAAGTGAATCTTAATGCTAACATAAAATATAAAAGATGAGATGAGCGTTGAGTAAATAGATACCCAACATGTCAAGTCTTAAAATTTGTGCCTGCCCGTGAAATTATAAAAAAAAAATTACGGTACCCAAAATTGTTCATAGGTGACGCTTTAAAAGCTTTTACAGGTTATCAGTTTAGATTCTTCAGTGTTTAGATACTTGTGCTCGCCCTACGCGGCACGTCTCAATTGGGGTATGTATGGGGAGGATAGGGATGCTTTAACACACTTGTTTTTAATCACTTTTTTTTTTTTTTTTTTATTAAATTTTATATATTTTTTTAAACTTTTTTTTATTTACTTTAAAGAGGAAGTAAAGTCTGCTTTTTTTTTTTTTTTATTTTCTTACCTGCATAGTAAATGCAAAATTATGCTAGTATGTATCACATACTAGCACATTATGTGACACTTGCAAACAAAGCCCTTGTTGTCCCCGCTGGAGGCCTCATCCATCTTCGCCCGTCTTCCCTTCCGGGTCTGCGGACTCCGGCTGTGTGACTGGCCAGAGCCGCGTGACGTCACTCCTGCGCATGCGCATGGGAACTGCCGGTCATGGCACAGGGCTCTGAAGAAACTGCACCGGCGGCCGTTCCTTCAGAGTGCGTGCGCCGACAACGTCATCGGTGCAGTATACACTAAATATCTCCTAAATGGTGCAAATATTTACAGTACCTACAGTGAGGGAAAAAGTATTTGATCAGCTGCTGATTTTGTACGTTTGCCCGCTGACAAAGAATTGATCAGGCTATAATTTTATTGGTCTGTTTATTATAACAGTGAGAGACGGAATAACAACAAAAATATCCAGAAAAACGCATTTCAAAAAAATTATAAATTGATTTGCATTTTAATGAGTAAAATAAGTATTTGATTCCTTCACAAAACATGACTTAGTAGTTGGTGGAGAAACCCTTGTTGGTAATCACAGAGGTCAGACGTTTCTTGGAGTTGGCCTCCAGGTTTGCACACATCTCAGGAGGGATTTTGTCCTCTTTGCAGATCCTCTCCAAGTCATTAAAGGGGTTGTAAAGGTATTTTTTTTTTTTTTTTTTAAATAACAAACATGTTATACTTACCTTCACTGTGCAGCTCGTTCTGCACAGAGTGGCCCCGAACCTGCTCTTCTGGGGTCCCTCGGCGGCTGTTTCAGCTCCTCCCCGCAAGCATTTACCACCTTAATGCGAGCTCCCTCGCACGGTGGTGAATGCTTGCGGGCGCGTTCGCGTGATACAGCCGGCGGCTATAGCCGCTCGCTGTATCACTCGGCCCCGCCCCCGGCGCGCCGCATCATCGGATGTGATTGACAGCAGCGCGAGCCAATGGCTGCGCTGCTTTCAATCCATCCACTGCAGCCAATCAGCGACCAGGCTGAGCTGCAATGAAGATGACGAGGACGAGCAGCGAAGATTCGAGGCGTCAGGTAAGTAAAACGGGGGGGCTGGGGGTGGCGGTACTGTCAAAAGTTTTTTCACCTTAATGCATAGAATGCATTAAGGTGAAAACATTTTTACCTTTACAACCCCTTTTAAGGTTTCCAGGCTGATTGGTAACTCAAACCTTCAGCCCCCTCCACTTATTTTCTATGGGGTTAACTTCTGGAGACTGGCTAGGCCACTCCAGGACCTTAATGTGCTTCTTCTTGAGCCACTCCTTTGTTGCCTTGGCCGTGTATTTTGGGTCATTGTCATGCTGGAATTCCCATCCACGACCTATTTTCAATGCCCTGGCTGAGGGAAGGAGGTTCTCACCCAAGATTTGATGGTACATGGGGCCCCATCCATCGTTCCCTTTGATGCGGTGAAGTTGTCCTGTCCCCTTAGCAGAAAAACAGCCCCAAAGCATCATGTTTCCACCTCCATGTATGACGGTGGGGGATGGTGTTCTTGGGCTCATAGGCCACATTTCTCCTCCTCCAAACACGGCGAGTTGAGTTGATGCCAAAGAGCTCAATTTTGTTCTCATCTGACCACAACACTTTCCCCCAGTTCTCCTCGGAATCATTCAGATGTTCATTAGCGAACTTCAGACGGACCTGTACATGTGATTTCCTGAGGGGGACCTTGCGGGGCTCTGCAGGATTTCAGTCCTTCACGGTGTAGTGTGTTACCGATTGACTTCTTGGTGACTATGGTCCCAGCTGAGATCATTGACAAGATTCTCCTGTGTAGTTCTGGGCTGATTCCTCACCGTTCTCATGATCATTGAAACTCCACGAGGTGAGATCTTGTATGGAGCCCCAGACTGAGGGAGATCGACCGTTATTTTGTGTTTCTTCCATTTGTGAATAATCCCACCAACTGTTGTCACCCGCTCACCAAGCTGCTTGGCGATGGTCTTGTAGCCCATTCCAGTCTTGTGTAGGTCTACAATCTTGTCCCCGACATCCTTGGACAGCTCTTTGGTCTTGGCCATGGTGGAGAGGTTGGAATCTGATTGCTTCTGTGGACAGGTGTCTTTTTTTTTTTTTTTTTTTTATTAAAGTAACAAGCTGGGATTAGGAGCACTCCCCTTGAGAGAGAGTGCTCCTAATCTCAGCTCGTTACCTGTATAGAAGACACCTGGGAGCCAGAAATCTTGCTGATTGATAGGAGATCAAATACTTATTTCACTCATTAAAATGCAAATCCATTTATAATTTTTTTGAAATGCGTTTTTTTGGATATTTTTGTTGTTATTCTGTCTCTCACTGTTAAAATAAACCGACCATTAAAATTATAGACTGATCGTTTCTTTGCCAGTTGTGAAGGGAGCCTTAGCCACTTCCGGACCGCCCACCACACATTCACTGCGGCAGGGCAGCCCATCTGCGTGAAACCACGTATCTGTACGTCGTTTCGTGCGTGAGATACTGTGGGTGAGCGTGCGCGCCCGCTGCATGCCAGGGGAGCACGCGTGTGAGGGTCGATGTCCGCCAGCCACCCACGATCGCTCCATAGAGGGGCAGAACAGGGATCTGCCTATGTAAACGAGGCGGATCCCCATTTTGACAGGAGAAAACACTGAGATCGGCTGTTCCTAGTGATCAGGAACAGCGATCTCTGTATTGTCCCAGTGAGCCCATCCCCCACACAGTTAGACCACACACTGAGGAAACACAGATAACCCCTTTGATCGCCTCCTAGTGTTAACCCCTCACTGCCAGTGACATTTATACATTGATCAGTGCATATTTTTTTAGCACTGATCACTGTATTAGTGTCACTGGTACCCAAAAAGTGTCAGTGTCAGATTTGACCGCCGCAATGTCGCAGTCCCGCTAAAAATTGCAGATTGCCGCCATTTCCAGCAAAAAGAATTAAAAAAAAAAAAAAAAAAATTAAAAGTCCCTAAATCTATCCCCTGTTTTGTAGACGCAATAACTTTTGCGCAAACCAACCAATATGCGCTTACTGGGATTTTTTTTACAAAGAATATGTAGAAGAATACATATTATCAGCCTAAATTGATGAATAATTTTTTTTTTTTTTTTTATATTTTTGTTTTGGATATTTATTATAGCAGAAAGTAAAAATAATTTTTTTTTTTTTTTTCCAAAATTGTCTGTCTTTTTTTGTTTATAGCGCAAAAAAATAAACCGCAGAGGTGATCAAATACCACCAAAAGAAAGCTCTATTTATGGAGGGGAAAAAAGGACATCAATTTTGTTTGGGTACAGCACCGCGCAATTGTCAGTTAAATTGCAAAAAACGGCCTGGGCATTAAGGGGGGTAAATCCTTCCGGGGCTGAAGTGGTTAAAGAAGAGGCCCTAGACCTAGAGAATAAAGCAAGGTTGTGCTTGATTAGCTGCATCCTTGGCTACAGTAGCCAGGGAATAACAGCTGTGAACCCGGAAGTGACGTAATAACCATCACTTCCCGGGTCATTCGTTGAAGGAGGATCAGGGGATGAATGTTCCTTGATCACCTCCTGCTCCCACTGTAGGAGCCATTTACCGAGGCACAGCTGGCAAGGAGCACACCTTCAAAGCCCCTTAGTAGTGAATCGGGTGGCTGTAGAGATGCCTGAATCTTTTTTTTTTTTTTTTTTTTTTACATGAAAGCTCAGCGCTGGCTCTTCAGATCCACACCAAACTGTCTTTTTACTGTTGTAGCACCCTCCTAGTTGGGATGCTAGGTTAATTTTAGTTTTGGCTCCTCCGTTAATCTAAGGAATGAGAGATTCTTTAGTTTGGTCTGTTCAGGGTTTCACAGGTTGGGAGTTTGATTGCTTCCCCCTGCCTCTAAAAGAATTGAAATAACCAGCCTGAATATTTGTAAAGGCCTAACCAATCCCTGGGGGAGGTGTGCCCAGATGGTGGCTGAGCAACTAAGAAATTGTCTGAAGCCCCCTGAGAGATGGTCCTTCCCCAGGAAGGAGAGTTCCCAGCCCCGGGGGGGGGGGGGGGGGGGGGGGCTGTTGCCCCTGAGGCAGCTTAGGGATTGGGTTGCTGTTCTTCAACTTCTTCTGTCTTCCTGTAGAACAGACATTGTAGACAATAACTGGTTAAGAAGCAAATTCAGTAGACCAATTTTAATGTTGTCAGGTTTTGTGTTATCTTTTTTTTTTTCCTGACACTCTGTGGATGAGTTTCCGGCGCCTCCATAATGTTGTTGAATCCAAGTGTAGCGCCACGTGCGGTCTTGTTATCGGAGATGTTCACGTTCAAGGAACTGGGAGAAGATGTGAAGCCAAAAGAAAAAAAAAAAAAACATTTTGAGGCGGAAGAACGACTTTATGTTGATAACACTTCTGAATGAAAGTTCTGATTTTTCCGCAGATACTTTTCCCCAGTCTGTGATTTTGTGTTTGCTTTAAACGTCGAGCGCCAGGCCGGGGTGTTTGGGCAGTGGCGCAGCGGTTGCCTAGCAACATTTCACAAGGGGTAAATGATTTCCTTTGGTTTGTACACAGACAGATAATGTTGTGTCGAGACATCTTTGTTCTTTTTCGTTTGTTGATCTCAGAGTGGAAAATGTAACTGAGTTATTTTATTTTTTTTATGTATTTTTTTTTCTTCTTTTTTTTTTTTTCTTTCTTTGCTTTATTTTCTGCTCTCCAAAAAAATGAATATATCATTTTACAATGAGCTGAACTCTGGACACATAAAGTTTAATCTAACCACTTGCTGTCTACAGGCCATTTATAAACAGCCTAAAACTCAAGTGGCTAAAGCATAACTGAAGGCAAATTTCTTTTTTTTTTTTTTTTTTTCCCCCCTCCTTTTTTTTTCCTCGACCATTCCCCCCCCACCCTTTTTTTTTTTTTCTTTTTTCAGAAGACACTGGAAGAAATAGTCATGTGTCTTCTTCTGGAATCTCGGAGATCTTTGTGTATTTCTTCCAGATCTGTGCAGTAATCCAGTGTGAGACTTCCTGTAATAAAGACTGCTCACTGCTGATCTCTCTCCTTGTGCAGGGGGACTGGTCTTGTCTCCGCCCCCTCCTGCAGTCCACTGTAGTGGGTGGAGCCTGCTAGGCCCCTCCCACAGCTTTGCGCTCTTTCCTTGTGCAGGGGGACTGGTCTTGTCTCCGCCCCCTCCTGCAGTCCACTGTAGTGGGTGGAGCCTGCTATGCCCCTCCCACAGCTTTGCTCTCTTTCCTTGTGCAGGGGGACTGGTCTTGTCTCCGCCCCCCTCCTGCAGTTTATTGTAGTGGGTGGAGCCTACTTGGCCCCTCCCAAAGCTCTGCTTTCTCTCCTACTCCTCGTACAGGGGGGACTGGTCTTGTCTCCACCCCTCTTGTAATTTTCTTTAGTGGGTGGAGCCTACTGGGCCCCTCCCACAGCTTTGCTCTCTGCACAGGCCGTGTACAGCACAGTGATGATGTCACAGCTACTTTTACAAGGTAATATCTGGGTTTGTAAAGGCATTTGGTGCACGCAGAGTGGATTTATGTCCTTTCTGGCTATGAAGGAATAGGTTTAAATTAAGGATTTCGTACCAGGGGATCCAATGTTTGGAAACCATGTAGAACACCAGACCAATGAACCGAGAGACCCGATACCTTCAAAATTGGTATCTGTTCAGCAGGACAACATAAGCAGCCGATGCGTTTCAGGGGATTATTGGGCTGAATGCATGCTATTGCTGTTGTTTTTCTCCCGCGCACTCTGTTACTTTGTTTAATTTTTCATACAAGCTGCCCCCCAAGTTTACAGTTTCCACTTTAAAGCAGCAGAAGGAACGCAATTTTCCACAAATAAAACTCTGCAATGTAAAGCGAAACGCACGTGCACACAGCCCCCCCGCCTGCAGGACGCTCAGCCTTGTTTATTTTCCATAAAGACGGCGGTAAACAGAACCCGCGGGCCTCAGACCGAATGTTCCAAATAAAGCGTTTTATTACCTCGTGCCTCGGAGATCTCTCTGGTAACCATATCCTCCCGTACAGCCGGCGCCAGATTTTATTGGTTTTGCAGCTCCCGGGGGGGATTGACATGGAGAGGCAATCTGACAATATTGGTTACTTCTGTAGTCCTGTACAGCGCGGTGAGCGAGGTCAGCGGGTCCGCAGGTCTCGTGATGGGGAAAGGGACCTTAATATTCCGGAGACGTTTCCATCGTTATAATCGTTACAATGTCATAAAATCTCCTTCACACGACTCATTGGGGCTGTATATTATACATTCCGGGATGGCGACCACCCACCATAGAAATATAGTTGTGCTCATAAGTTTACATACCCTGGCAGAATTTATGATTTCTTGGCCATTTTTCAGAGAATATGAATGATAACACGAAAACTTTCCTTTCACTCATGGTTAGTGTTTGGCTGAAGCCATTTATTATCAATCATCTGTGTTTACTCTTTTTAAATCATAATGACAACAGAAACTACCCAAATGACCCTGATCAAAAGTTTACATACCCCAGTTCTTAATACCATGTATTGCCCCCTTTAACATCAATGACAGCTTGAAGTCTTTTGTGGTATTTGTGGATGAGGCTCTTTATCTTCTCAGATGGTAAAGCTGTCCATTCCTCTTGGTAAAAATCCTCCAGTTCCTGTAAATTCTTGGGCTGTCTTGTATGAATGGCACATTTGAGATCTCCCCAGAGTGGCTCAATGATATTGAGGTCAGGAGACTGAGATGGCCACTCCAGAACCTTCACTTTATTCTGCTGTAGCCAATGAGAGGTCTACCTGGCCTTGTGTTTTGGATTATTGTCATGTTGGAATGTCCCATATGTCCCATGCGCAGCTTCCTGGCTGATGAATGCAAATGTTCCTCCAGTATTTTTTGATAACATACTGCCTTCATCTTGCCATCAATTTTGACCAAATTTCTTGTGCCTTTGTAGCTCACACATCCCCAAAACATCAGCGATCCACCTCCGTGTTTCACAGTAGGGATGGTGGACCTTTCATCATAGTCCTTGTTGACTCCTCTCCAAATGTAGTGTTTATGGTTGTGGCCAAAAAGCTCAATTTTGGTCTCATCACTCCAAATGACTTTGTGCCAGAAGGTTTGAGGCTTGTCTCTGTGCTGTTTGGCGTATTGTAAGTGGGACACTTTGTGGCATTTGCGTAGTAATGGCTTTCTTCTGGCGACTTGACCATGCAGCCCATCTTTCTTCAAGTGCCTCCTTATTGTGCATCTTGAAACAGCCACACCACATGTTTTCAGAGAGTCCTGTATTTCACCTGAAGTTATTTGTGGGGTTTTCTTTGCATCCCGAACAATTTTCCTGGCAGTTGTGGCTTTCATTTTAGTTGGTCTACCTGACCGTGGTTTGGTTTCAACAGAACCCCTCATTTTGCACTTCTTGATTAGAGTTTGAACACTGCTGATTGGCATTCTCAATTCCTTGGATATCTTTTTATATCCCTTTCCTGTTTTATACAGTTCAACTACCTTTTCCCGCAGATCCTTTGACAATTCTTTTGCTCTTCCCATGGCTCAGAATCCAGAAACGTCAGTGCAGCACTGGATGAGAGATGCAAGGGTCTGTCAGGAGTCCAGAAACTCATTGACCTTTTATACACACACTAATTACGAGCCAACAGATCACAGGTGAGAATGGTTACCTTTAATAGCCATTCAAACCTCTTTGTGTCAACTTGTGTGCATGTTATCAGGCCAAAATCACCGGGGGAAAGGAAACTTTTGATCAGGGTCATTTGGGTAGTTTTTGTTGTGATAATGATTTAAAAAGTGTGAACACAGTTGATTGATAATAAATGGCTTCAGCCAAACACTAACCATGAGTGAGAGAAATATTTTTGTGTTATCGGTCATATTCTCTGAAAAATGGCCAAGAAATTGTAAATTCTGCCAGGGTATGTAAACTTATAAGCACAACTGTAGCTGTATGCCGGTTTATGTGTTAAACTCTTTTTTAATTTTTTTTATTAAACAAGCCAAAACGAAAACAATTAAAATCAACAGTAGTATTCCTGTAATATACATAAGAATGCATTTTACATACCCCACAATCTACATAGATTTACCTATTCAAAACATACCCAACCTTTTCCAGTCTACCTCCTCCCTACCTTCGAAAGACCACCCACCTTCTCCATCCAGCAGTCCCCTCGTGAAAAAAAAAGGGGGGGAGTATAAGCGATACATATCTCTAAAAAAGAGAGTACCTGGAGGGGCCGTAAATGGCTGCCTCCCAGATTCTACCCCACAAACCCCATTTTGACCCCCATCACCTCCAACTCATGGCTTCCCTAAAAAATGAAATCCCCATAAATTATCAGTGAACAGCAAAAAAAAAAAAAAAAATGTAAATTTTTTTTTTTTAAGCTTTTTTCCTGTTTTTGAAATGATTTATTGTGATTAAGGGGTATTCTCGGGGGCCGCTGTCTGTAGCTACCACCCCATTTCCACCCTAATTAACCACGTTTAACCATCAATTAAAAAAAAAAAAAACTGATTGATTATGAATTGATGATTTTAATTATAATACAGTATATCCTTTTTTTTTTATTGTTGCTTCAGACAGACAAAATAAAGGTGAGTGATCTGTATCGGTATCGTCTGATCTGTGCATGTGTGCTTGTATTGTCGAGTTCAAAGATTTCAAGTTCAACAGTAAAAGCAGAAATTGCATGATTTTGTTATAAAAAATAATTAGTAATAATGAAACATTAAAAGAGGTATTAGACCCCCAAAGCAACAATGTCATACAGTGCCTTGAAAAACTATTTTTTTTAGGTTTTCTTCTAAGATTGTCCTGTATTTGTCTCCATCCATCTTCCCATCAACTCTGACCAGCTTCCCTGTCCCTGCTGAAGAAAAACATCCCCACCACATGATGCTGTCACCACCATGTTTCACAGTAGGGATGGTGTGTTCAGGGTGATGTGCAGTGTTAGTTTTCCCCCACACATAGTGTTTTCCTTTTAGGCCAAAAAGTTAAATTTTGGTCTCATGTGACCAGATCACCTTCTTCCACATGTTTGCTGTGTCCTCCACATGGCTTCTCACAAACTACAAACAGGACTTCTTATGACTTTCTTTCACCAATGTCTTTCTTCTTGTCACTCTTCCATAAAGGGCAGATTTGTGGAGAACACGACTAATAGTTGTCCTGTGGACAGATTCTCCCACCTGAGCTGTGGATCTCTGCAGCTCCTCCAGAGTTACCATGGACCTTTTGGCTCTTCTCTGATGAATGCTCTCCTTGCCCGGCCGGTCAGTTTAGGTGGACGGCCATGTCTTGGTAGGTTTGCGGTTGTGCCATACTCTTTCCATTTTTGAAGCTCCGTGAGATGTTCAAAGCTTGGGAGATTTTTTTTATAACCTAACCCTGCCTTATACGTCTCCACAACTTTATCCTTGACCTGTCTGGTGTGTTCCTTGGCCTTCATGATGCTGTTTGCTCACTAAGGCTCTCTAACAAACCTTTTTTATATATATATGTGTATGTATATGTGTGTGTGTGTGTGTGTGTGTGTGTGTATATATATATATTTTTTTTTTTTTCTTTTTCCTCATTGTTGTACACACAGCCCCCCATATTGACAGAAAAACACAGAATTGTTGACATTTTTGCAGATTTATTAAAAAAGAAAAAAAAACTGAAATATCACATGGTCCTAAGTATTCAGACCCTTTGCTCAGTATTTAGTAGAAGCTCCTTTTGATGAGTCTTTTTGGGAAAGATACAACAAGTTTTTCACACCTGGATTTGGGGATCCTCTGCCATTCCTCCTTGCAGATCCTCTCCAGTTCTGTCAGGTTGGATGGTAAACGTTGGTGGACGGCCATTTTTAGGTCTCTCCAGAGATGCTCAATTGGGTTTAAGTCAGGGCTCTGGCTGGACCAATCAAGAACAGTCACGGAGTTGTTGTGAAGCCACTCCTTCGTTATTTTAGCTGTGTGCTGAGGGTCATTGTCTTGTTGGAAGGTAAACCTTCGGCCCAGTCTGAGGTCCTGAGCACTCTGGAGAAGGTTTTCGTCCAGGATATCCCTGTACTTGGCCGCATTCATCTTTCCCTCGATTGCAACCAGTCGTCCTGTCCCTGCAGCTGAAAAACACCCCCACAGCATGATGCTGCCACCACCATGCTTCACTGTTGGGACTGTATTGGACAGGGGATGAGCAGTGCCTGGTTTTCTCCACACATACCGCTTAGAATTAAGGCCAAAAAGTTCTATCTTGGTCCCATCAGACCAGAGAATCTTATTTCTCACCATCTTGGAGTCCTTCAGGTGTTTTTTAGCAAACTCCATGCGGGCTTTCATGTGTCTTGCACTGAGGAGAGGCTTCCGTCGGGCCACTTTGCCATAAAGCCCCGACTGGTGGAGGGCTGCAGTGATGGTTGACTTTCTACAACTTTCTCCCATCTCCCGACTGCATCTCTGGAGCTCAGCCACAGTGATCTTTGGGTTCTTCTTTACCTCTCTCACCAAGGCTCTTCTCCCCCGATAGCTCAGTTTGGCCGGACGGCCAGCTCTAGGAAGGGTTCTGGTCGTCCCAAACGTCTTCCATTTAAGGATTATGGAGGCCAGTGTGCTCTTAGGAACCTTGAGTGCAGCAGAAATTTTTTTTGTAACCTTGGCCAGATCTGTGCCTTGCCACAATTCTGTCTCTGAGCTCTTCAGGCAGTTCCTTTGACCTCATGATTCTCATTTGCTCTGACATGCACTGTGAGCTGTAAGGTCTTATATAGACAGGTGTGTGGCTTTCCTAATCAAGTCCAATCAGTATAATCAAACACAGCTGGACTCAAATGATGATCTATCTTCAAATATATATAAAAAAAAAATATATATATATATATATATATATATAGATCTGGCCAGTAAAACACCTCCTGTATTAGAGCGCCCCCCACTCTGGATGAAGTACAGCAAAAATCGCCTGTGGGACTTTAAATGAGGTGATCATAATGGTCAAAACCAGTAAATGGAGTAAGTTGAGTAAGAAAACAACTCTAAATTTATTAGCGTAAAAATAAAATATATATATATATATATATATATATATATATATATTAGACATGATGGTAAACTCATTGAAACAACATAGTGCAAGTTGTAAACAGCCATACACATGGTAATATGGAGTGGAGTGCAAAAGAAAATTCATGTACATCTGTATACTCGACGCGTTTCGCAAGCTCGGCTCGCTTCTTAAGGAGTAGATGTCTGTTTTATGCAAATTTGTCTGTAAAACGTCAATGAGGTAGAACATGCAGAATTGATTGTGATCAGACAAGAAGCAGGGGGCCTACTAAGACATCCCATACTTAGATTGGGTCCGAGGGCTACTCCCCCCACACGGCAGCAGCAGCACTCTGGATGAAGAAGCACAGGGGGCACCTTTTGGACAACAGCATCGTCAGTCTTGGGGGGGGGGGGGAGTGGAGTGGTAAATGTATTAGCAGATTTAGATACACTAACAAATTGTAGCCAAGCTCCAGCTCACACTTTATAATAAGTTACAGAAACACAGTGTTGTTCCTTTTGGGATAAAGGTTTTACAGGAATAAATAAAAGCTGATCATCAGTAAGGACCCTTCTCAGTGGTAAAGGGTTCGTCCCAACCCTCAAACTGCCACTTTTGCTGGACAGCTCGGGTTAGGTAAAGGAAGTTGAAAAATAACTGATTTACTGGCAGGATGACCAGGTGAAACTCAAAGGGGAAAAAAGTCCTAAAAAAGAAAACGAATGCAGACATAACATTATGACCACTGACAGGTAAAGTGAATAAGATTGATTATCTGGTTACAATGACATCTGGAAATGGGGTGGGATATATTGGGCAGCAAGTGAACATGTTGTCCCTGAAGTTGATGTGTTGAAAGCAGAAAAAAATGTTCATGGCTGTTTGTTGTGTATGGGACTGTGTAGCCGCAGACTGGTCAGGGTTGTCTTTGCTGGCCCATGTCCACAGCCACACAAGTACCTACAATGGGCACATGAGCACCAGAACTGGACCACCGAGCTATGGAAGAAGGTGGCCGGTCTGATGGATCACATTTTCTTTTACATCACGTGGATGGTCGGGTGCGTCACTTTACCTGGGGAAGAGATGACACCAGGATGCAGTATGGGAAAAAGATAAGCCGGCGGAGGCAGTGTGATGCTTTGGGCAAGGTTCTGCTGGGAAACCTTGGCTCCTCCCATTCATGTGGATGTGACACGGACCACCTACCTAAACATTGTTGGGGACCAAGTGCACCCCTTCATGGAAACTGTATTCCCTGATGGCAGTGGCCTCTTTCAGCAGGAAAATGTGCCCCGCCACACTGTAAGAATGGTTTGAGGAACGCAACGAGTTTAAGGTTTTGACTCGGTCTCCAAATTCTCCAGATCTCAATCCAATGGAGAATCTGTGGGATGTGCTGGAAAAACAAGTCCGATCCATGGAGGCCCCGTCCTCCAAAACTTACAGGACTTAAAGGATCTGCTACTGACGGCTTGGTGATACCACGGCGTACCTTCAGAGGTCTAGTGGTGCCCATGCCTGGAGGGGTCAGGGCTGTTTTGGTGGCATTAGGTGGGTGGTCATAATGTTATGGCTGATCGATGTGTATATATACTGTATGTGTGTTTTGTCTTTCAATTTATTGATATATTAAATCATCAATAAGTATATAATATGTGTTGGTGACAGGTATCCTCCTCAATACTGCATTATCATCACGGGTGTAGAAATACGCTGAATTCCAGCGGTAAAAGCCGGAATGCGTCGGACGAATCAACCTTAAAAAAAAAAAAAAAAAATTACAAATCTCATCAGTGTTCTGCTAGAAAAAGCATTTGAATATAAATATCTATAAGACGTTCACATCCTCCACGCTTGTCATCTGCAGAGAAAAATGTCTCCAATATCTTCTCCAAAAAAAGCAGATTTAATTTCTAGAATATTAGACATTATTATTTCCTCCCAGCTCAGAATCTGATTGGTCGGAAGTTGGGAATTCAATCCTCCCATATATTACCAAGTGACTGTCGTGTCATACATGGTGCTGACTTCTCTACATCTCTTATTCTCCACTTCGTTTTTTCTGTAGAAAAGTTGGCTTTTTCTACATATTGTACATTAAATAGCTCTTGCACCTTTTTTTTGTACGTGCATCAAGTAGCTCTTGCGCCTTTTTTATAGATGTATCAGGTAGCTCTTGCACCTTTTTTGTACATGCATCAAGTAACTCTTGCACCTTCTTTTGGACATGCTTTAAGATCATGTAGCTCTTGCGCCTTTTTTCTCTACATGCATCAAGTAGCTCTTGCACCTTCTTTTGTACATGCATTAAATAGCTCTTGCACCATTTTTGTACATGCATCAAGTAGCTCTTGCATCTTCTTCTGTACATGCATCAAGTAGCTCTTGCACCTTTTTTATAGATGCATCAAGTAGCTCTTGAACCTTTTTTGTATATACATTAAATAGCTCTTGCATCCATTTTTTGTACGTGCATCAAGTAGCTCTTGCACCTTTTTTTTTCTGCATGCATCAAGTAGCTCTTGCACCTTCTTTTGTACATGCATCATATAGCTCTTGCACCTTTTTTCTACATGCATCAAGTAGCTCTTGCAGCTTCTTTTGTACATGCATTAAATAGACCTTGCACCATTTTTGTACATGCATCAAGTAGCTCTTGCACCTTTTTTGTATATGCATTAAAGTGGAGTTCCACCCACTTTTACAACTCTTCAGCATCCCTCACTAAACTGTGCACTGTAAACAAATTGGATATTTTTTTTAAAAAAATGTTCTCAGTACCTACTGTATATCTGCTGTATTCATTTTTCACTTCCTCCTCCCTGGCCGCGGCCCATCGCATCATTTCCTGTTTGCAATGCCGTCTGGGAAGGGGCGGCAACTTCCTCTGAAACTGCAGTTGCTATGGAAACCTGACCTGAAACCTATTACACTGCTTGTGCTGCACTGAGCATGTGTGAGATCTGCAAGGATGAGATCCAGGAAGAAATACAGTCTGGCTTCAGATGCCCACACTTAAGATGGCCACGGCCTGCTGTAAGTTTATAAAATAACAAACTACTGCTATAAACAAAACAGACCTTAGTTTACAGACTAACTTTACTAGAATACATTAAGCTTGTGTATTATAGAGGTATTTTTATTTAAAAAGTATAATTTCGGCTGGAACACCACTTTAAATAGCCTTTGCACCATTTTTGTACGTGCATCAAGTCGCTCTTGCACCCTCTTTTGTACATGCATCAAGTAGCTCTTGCTTCTTTTTTGTACATGCATCAAGTAGCTCTTGCACCTTCTTTTGTACATGCATCAAGTAGCTCTTGCTTCTTTTTTGTACATGCATCAAGTAGCTCTTGCACCTTCTTTTGTACATGCATCAAGTAGCTCTTGCTTCTTTTTTGTACATGCATCAAGTAGCTCTTGCTTCTTTTTTTGTACATGCATCAAGTAGCTCTTGCTTCTTTTTTGTACATGCATCAAGTAGTACTCGCGCTTTTTTTTTTTTTTGCGCTCCAAGCTTTTTTTCCTGTGCGTTTTGTTGCACGAAAAACGGTGCATCTGCTTGCTGCGTTTGGGGTGCCGCTAGCAACTAATGGCACCACAAGCGTGACGCTCTTCTTTTGCACATTTTTCTTAAATGCGTGCAATTTTGCGCACGTTCACAAAACGCTATCGTGAGACTGCAGCCGAACTCTCAGGACAGCAGGCGCGCTCAGTCTGCATTCAGAGACTGTGTCAGTCCATGTCACTTTACACAGCTCCTCTCAGCCGGGTCGCTAGCTGCGCGCAGTGGTGCGTGCACATTAATTGATTGCGGTAATACTTGTCCGTGTGTCAGGATCAGACTCGTATCTTCCACTCTGATTGTATTAGACTCCACGGCTTATCATGCAAAGAGGACAATTACAGTACAGGGAAGCGTCCGGGTTCTAGCAGGCGTCGCTCCATTCAGAAGGCGAAGGAGAGTGATTTATTCATGAAAGTATAATGACGGCGGATCGGAATTATTGGAGCAGCGGGTTTCGTTAGAAGCCGCCTAATTATGCAGATAGGAATTTATGGTTATTGTAGCGTGGCCTGCCGAGCTCTCATCTGCTCAGTCGCTATTGTGAACAGGTACAAAGACATTCGAGAGGTGCTCCAGGCCCCTTTATAATTATCGGAATACAAAGAATAGGCGGGGTGGCGTCAGGTATTTTCCTGGAAAACTAATGTGAATAACTGTTCCTGGAAGCAGAGAGGATCTCGGGGTAGCCGCCATTTTGGTATTGGAAATATCAATTGAGAAACAGATTAAACAAGTAACAACTCTGTGCCAACCAGGGTCACCATTAGAAACTGTGGTGGCCCCATTATGCCTGTCCTCCTTTCCCTTTTGGGTAGGGATGAGCCAATGGTTCGGTCCAAACCCAGGTTCAGTCTCCTGAATCACGATTCCCATGACTAAGCTCTCGGGGGGGGTGGGCGCCAGGCTGAGGTGGTCTTTCTTACCACCATAGGACTCCATGGATGTGTGGCACCAGGTATCGTTTTTTTTTTTTCAGTCTGAACTTGGCCTGTTCAGCATTCAGATGAAAATCCACACTGTTGCCCATTTGGCCCCCTGTTTTTCAGGAGCCAATCATCATATTTGAAAGCGGAATTTACATCGATCAACCATAACGTTTTGACCACCCACCATAACCCGCCCAGGCATGGACTCCAGTAGACCTCTGAAGGTACGCTGTGGTATCTGGCACCAAGCCGTCAGTAGCAGGTCCTTTAAGTCTTGTAAGTTGGGAGGTGGGGCCTTTTATGGATCGGACATGTTTTTCCAGAACATCCCACAGATGCCAGATTTGGAATGAGATCTGGAGAATTTGGAGGACAAGTCAATACCATGAACTCCCTTTTATTGGTTGAACTGGATGGACTTGTGTCTTTTTTCAACCCGACTAACTATGTAACTATGTTTGTGTTCCTCAAACCATTCTTGAACCATTTTTGCAGTGTGGCAGGGCACATTATCCTGATGAAAGAGGCCACTGCCATCAGGAAATGCCATTTCCATGAAGGGGTGTACTTGGTCACCAATAATGGGTAGGTGGTACGTGTCACATCCACATGAATGGCAGGAGCCAAGGTTTCCCAGCAGAACACTGCAAATGGCATCACACTGCTTCTGCTGGCTTGCCTTCTTCCCATACTGCATCCTGGTGCCATCTCTTACCCAGGTAAGTGACCCACCCGGCCATCCAGATGAAGAAAAAAACATGATACATCAGACCATGCCACCTTCTTCCATTGCTCCGTGCTCCAGTTCTGATGCTCACATGCTGATTGTAGATGTTGTAAAGTCCTGTAAGTAGGGAGGTGGGACCTCCATGGGTTGGACTTGTTTTTTCAGCACATCCTACAGATGCTCGGCTGGATTGACATCTGGAGAATATGGAGGCCAAGTCCACACTTCAAACTTGCTGTGCTCTTCAAACCATTCTTGAATTCATCAGACCAGGCCACCTTCTTCCATTGCTCAGTTCTGATGCTCACGTGCCCATCGTACATGTTGTGAAGTCCTGTAAGTTAGGAGGTGGGGCCTCCATGGTTTGGACTTGTTTTTCCAGCACTTCCCATAGATGCTCAATTTGATTGACATCTGGAGAATATGAAGGCCAAGTCAACACTTTAAAATCATTGTGTTCCTCAAACCATTCTTTAATCCTCAGACCAGGCCAGCCTCTTCCATTGTTCCGTGCTCCAGTTCTGATGCATACTGTTGTAGGTGCTTTTGGCTGTTGACACGGGTCAGCATGGCCACCCTGACTGTTCTGAGGCCAAGCAGCCCCATACACAAAAAAACTGCGATGCTCTGTGTGTTCTGATTATTGCGCCTGAAAATGAGTAAATAGCCCCCTCTTTGTCTCCGGCCCCTGTTGCTGAGCTGATGGGGCCCAAGGAACTTTTATTTAATTCTCATGGCCCCTGAGATTACTGTACAAGCACAAAGGTATTTGGCTTCAATGCTTTGTGTCAATGACCCCAGTGCTGCCATTACTGGGTGCCTGAGTACTGTTGACTGAGGGAAGGGGGGGTGCCTAAGCTTATGTAGCTTATGATTTTGGAAGCCTGTGGGACATGGAACTCAACGGTCAAAATTAAACCCTATTTGTCTTTTCTTAGACTAAAATATTGTTTTTTGGGTCGGCTGGCCACTTAAAATGACTGTGTTTTTATAGAGGAAGTATGGGGGTTGCCCTTGGTGCCGCTCTTTTTTCCTGACTTCAGTACTTTTGAGCTACAGACCTGGAACAAGCAAGCTGCAAAAGAACATCATAACTTCTCATCGCTCTACTTGCTCCAGGTCAGTGGCTCAGAAATCACTGCAGATAGAGGGTCTAGACAACAGCCAGGAAAGTAGCATCTTCAGAAGGTCGGCTATGGTGGCCTCATATTTCTCTCATGAAAGGCCAATGAATGCCCCACCACCTAGGTGTTCAAAGTAAACCTGTCAGGAGAAAAATGAGGAGGCTTCCACTGCTGAGCACCACCTGATAATACTAGCTGTCTGGCTGTTATATTGGACCTCTGGCACCAATTCTGTCTAGTCACAGACTCAAAAGAGGTATTACAAATTGGGAAAGCCAATATCCTTATTTAAATGTTTGTTTGGTGAATTACGTTTTTGGGGGTCATTGCACCAGCCAGGCAACTAGCATTTTTAAGAGCAGAGGTAGAATTCGTGTTTGCTTTAAAGCATCACATGACCTTGCTGCTGAACACATATTGGTGTATAGCAGGCTCTGCCTAGCAGGGGAAGACTTAGGAGTACATGTCGGGCAATGCTCCTTGGGACATACATACAGACATTTCTAGGAGGAAAGCCTCCATTAATGCTACTTTTGCACATCTGGCCTCATTTGTATTGGGGCAACATAATAGAAAGCCTTGCCTCCTCCCAGGAAAGCATTCACATTGTAGCTCTAGCATTGGCCCTTCATTGTGGGCAATTTTGTATGTCAGAATGGTTGGGAATGGCTCATTCATTGCGCCTGAATGAGGTCCCGGGACTCAGACTCCAAACAAAATCTACCTGTTCTTGTTGTGCAGTTGAATGTGTTGGTTGATAATATATTAGCTTGCAAAACGTATACTAAGGCCATTAGGGTGTGCCACTGACCAACCATTCCAACTGCACATTGTGTCCTAGAGCATCAACCTGACTTACATGAGAACCATGTGTTCAAAGAGCAGAGCTATACACCCCCTTCCAAAACCATTGGCATTAATGTGGAGTTTCTCCATCCTCCTAAACTCTTCTGGGAAGGCTTTCTACAAGATTTTGGAGAGTATCTGTGGGAATTTGAACCCATTTCTGAGGTCAAGTACTGATGTTGGATGAGAGGACCTAGCTCGCCATTGGTGTGCCAATTCATCCCAAAGGTGTGTAGCGCTGGTAGATTTGCGATCTACCATATGTTAGGTAAATTTAGTAACTTGTTCGTTAAATAGGTCAGGTTTGCCTTTGTTCCAGTTTGGCTGACGTGGTCCTCCGAGTTGCATTCTGGGCGAGGGTATTTATGGGACAGACGCGATATTGTGGGTTTTTTTTTACAGCCACCTGCTGTCCCTCCTGGCCGACAGTTATGCGTTAGAGAGCAATCTTGTGGTCCTCCGTTCCGGAGGCCCACGTCGCTGCGGCGCAGAGGTGGGCCCAGAAGCTTGTCTGGGGCCTACCACAGCAGCTGAGGAATGGTCCTGAGCTGTCTATCCAGAGGGAAGAAGCTGGACAACCAAGGAGATCCTAGGGGAGGACCCGTCATGGAAGGATCATGCAGAGTGCTGGTCTGGAGAGGGGCCTGGTGACTCGGTTGGAGGACGTATCCTAAAAGTAACTATACAGCATAGTGTTGCCAGGTTGGCTTAAAGGTTCAAGCACTGTGACTGACGTTCATTGCAGAAAACCAATACATCCTGTGGCAGAGGATCGTACAGGTTTATCCCAAACAAGTCTGTGGCAGAGACTTTTGTTTGTGCTACGTACTGGCTGCTAGGCAAGTGAGAGAGGCCTATCCAGGCGAGCAAAGAGTGTGTCCCACGAGGGGAGCGCATTCTATTGTAATATCCAAATTCTACCAGGACATTTGTCAAGAGTCTTACAAGAAGATATTTGAGTTTCTTCTGCAGTTTCCCTTCTGCCTCTTTCCTGCTACTTCCTTAGTAAATCGTTTAATAAAGCATTGAAAACGTAAAGTGTTGGTGCGTGTATCGTCCAGAGGTAAACTCAACGGAACCCCTAGACCCGGTGCCGGTAAAACAGAGGGAAGGAGAGTGAAGGTAACAAGCCCGCTTAAACCAGCAGCTCCGCCGAGAGTTATTGCTACAGGTGTTTAGTAGGGTTGAGGTCAGGGCTGTGTGAAGGTCACTCAATTTCCTACACACCAGACTGCTCAAACTGTGTCTTTATAGATTTAGCAAAGCCCTGGAGCCACACACCAATTCCCAAAGGTAAAATCAATCTTATTGTTCAGCATATGCACAACCAGGGATCCTCCACCTATAATGTTTTGCCCCCACTTAATCATAGCTTAGCATGTCTGTATGGAGCTGGTTTTGCTCCACCATAGGCACAGTCATGGTGGAACAGAAAAGGGTCTTTCCAATCTGTTGAAATGAGGCTAGAATTGCAAGGGAAAGCTAGAACCCCGGTCACCCAAAAGAACAGGTAATGTGACGTCAGGTACTGATGTTGGATGAAAAGACCTGGCTCACAATCACTGTTTTAATTAATCCCGAATGTCCAATAGGGTTGAGGTCAGGGCTCTGTGCAGGACACTCCAGTTCTTTCACACCAAACTGGTTAAACTATGTCTTTTATGAGGCTGGCTTTTTACACAGTCATACTGGAACTGAAAAAGACCTTTCCAAGACTGTTGTCACAAGACTAGAATTACAGGGGAAGGCTAGAACCCCCGTCATCCAAAAGAACATTTGAGATCAGGTACGGATATTGAATGAGAATACGTGGCTCACAGTTGGCATTCCAATTCTTCCCAAAGGTGTTCAGTAGGGTTGAGGTCAAGACTCGGTGCAGGACCCTCAAGTTTCTCCACACCACACTGGTCAACCCATGTCTTTTATGAATCTGGCTTTGTACACAGTCATGATGGAACAGAAAAAGACCTTTCCAAGACTGTTGCCATGAGGCTGTGAAAGCACAGGGGAAGGTTAGAAACCCTGTCATCCAAATGAGCATTTGTGAGGTCAGGTACTGAGAAGATCTGGCTCACAATTAGCATTCCAATTCATCCCAGTGGTGTTCAGTAGGGTTAAGGAAACTTGAGTTCTTCCACATCAAACTGGTTGATCCATGTCCGAACTTGGTCATTTGCAGGACCATCCACATACTGCCAGTCTTATTGTCTACATCAACCTTTCTCTACCTTTTTAACATGGAGGAACCCTTGCAATAACTTTTTGGCTCCAGGGAAACCCTGCTAATAATGATTATATTTACAGCTTATAGTACATTAGTGTGATGGTCAGTGGAAAGAATGCACCTGACGCTTATGTTTTTTGAGAAGAATCCCCCACTTACAGATAGCCAAAAAGATCATCAGTGTCAGTGGTTACTCTGAGACAAATTTCTTATTGCTCAAGGAACCCCTGGACTCTAGAGCAGTGATGGCGAACCTTGGCACCCCAGATGTTTTGGAACTACATTTCCCATGATGCTCATGCACTCTGCAGTGTAGTTGAGCATCATGAGAAATGTAGTTCCAAAACATCTGGGGTGCCAAGGTTTGCCATCACTGCTCTAGAAGAACCCTGGTTGAGAAACCCTGGTCTACATAATGTTCTTCAAAAGATATGATAGATATAACATTAAATGGCGTCCCCATGCCTGCGGTGTCCAACAGAGTTCTGATGAAGAAGCTGTAGTGGGAACTCCAGTATTAGGAGGCCAATCTCATTACTTTGACAGGTTACGGGGACCGGACTCGGCTCCTCCCATCCCTTCCCTTTCAGTTGAATGATGCTCCATTTGCCTCAGGGTCTCAAAAGTGTATCCCATCCAGTGTGACAAATATGTTAGCCATGGAGCTAAAATGAGAAATTAACTATGTAGCATTTATTATCGGTTTGGTTTTTGTTCGGCTTGTAAGGGCTTTTGAGATCAGCCACCAAGCTGTAGATGTCAATGCTTGCCGTTACCTTCACTTGTCTTTAGTGGAGTCCATCATAACCAGTCAGACTGCAGAGGTGGTTTTGAAGTGTGTACAATGAACACATTCATTTTAGGCTTAAAAAAGAGTGATCAATGACCGCACATTAATGCAAAGAAAACCCAGAAGCTTTGTAGAAGTCATCTGTAGGTAAAAAACATCACAGCCACTCAAGACAAGAAACAAAAACGTTGACGCTTTTCATGCAAAGATTATGATGAAGTGCTCTTCGCGTGAAAAGCGTCAACATTTCTTCCTTGCTTTGAGTGGCTGTGATGTTTTTTTTACTTACAGATGACTTCAACAAAGCTTCTGGATTTTCCATGCATTAGTGTGCAGTCACCCACCTCTCTTTTTGAAGTTTCCGCTGTTTATTCTCTTTCAATATTTCTTTATTCAAAATTTTTTTCTCAAAACAAAGTATTTGAAAAGAACATGTACAGTATAAAATATATGCTATAGGGATGGATATCCGAACAGGCAGAATGTTACACCTACAGTAGGCATTCCTCCAAATGGAGACTTTCGTTGGTGATATAGTTTAAATCAACTGTGTCTCCATGGGGAAGCCCCCATTCCCATTTATTATTCTTACTGCAACATTACCACAATGCATCTCAATGACCGTATACTAATATCTCCACCTTTAACAAAGTCAAAGTAAATGTGAACTTAAAACTCTCCGTGGGTTGTAGGTGCTCGTATGATTCACCGTATGTGCGAAAGGAGGGGTTCCACATATCCTTAGAGATTGCACCTCTTCCCTCACCACATCTGACTCAATCCCAGATAGGGACAATCCCCCATTAAGGATTGTTAGGGACTAGGCCCAAAAACCCTTGTTATACTGCAACAAAGACTAACAAGAAGAGAGAGAGTGGTCAGAGAGAGAAGAGAAGTTGGAAGAAGAGAGTAAGGAATGACCCCGTGCTCCGAGTCCCACAGCTCAGAAGTCGCTCTAATCAGGCAAAGATCTAGGATCTCCAGACAGATACCTGACCCATGAGTCCCAGACTTCATCAAACATCTTCATTCTATCATTTAAGATCGCTGTTATATGCTCGTTAGAAGTTTCCTCAGTTTTGAGCCGGACCAGCACCCTCCTGTGTGGATTTGGGGACCAGCGTATAGGCCAGGGCACTCAAACTGGTGGCCCTCCAGCTGTTTGCGAAACTACAAGTCCTATCATGCCTCTGCCTATGGGAGGCATGCTTGTAACTGTCAGCCTTGCAATGCCTCATTGGAATTGTAGTACTGCAACGGCTGGAGGGCCGCCAGTTTGAGACCACCGCGGTATAGGCGGACCAACCCGGAGCAGTGTATTCGTAGGGCAGCCTATTAAAGTAAATGGGCTGCCCTATGGGTAATGTGCGAGAATACACATAAAAACGCATGCGTTCACCTGCAGTAATGCGAACCAAGCCTTAGTGAACGCATCAGGCAATCGGTTTATATAAGAGAAGTCTTATGCCACGTACACACGAGCGGACTTTACGGCAGACTTTGCCCGGCGGACTTTTCGACGTACTTTACGACGGACTTTCTGAATGAACTGACTTGCCTACACACAATCCACCAAAGTCCGTCGAATTTGTACGTGATGACGTACGACCGGACTAAAACAAGGAAGTTCATAGCCAATAGCTTCCCTAGCGTGGCTTTTTGGCAGTCGAACTAGCATACAGACGGCGGACTTTTCGACCGGACTCTATTTTAACGGATTAATTTAAAACATGTTTCAAATCTAAGTCCGTCCAACTTTTGAGAAAACAAAGTCTGCTGGAGCCCACACACGATCGAATTGTCCGACCAAATCCCGTCCGCCGGGCAAAGTCTGCCGTAAAGTCCGCTCGTGTGTACGCGGCATTAGTCTTCTTCAAACAATGGCGGGAGTGCTTGGCAGGCTGCAGGAACGCTCACTAAGCGATTTAGCCGTTTTATAAATCTTCCATTTCATTGTATGTTTATAACTCCCGATCCTGGTAGTAAATTTGTGATGTTTTATATCCTCTCTTAATTCTCTTGCAGAGCCGTACACGGTGGGATATAGTCAGTCCAGTCTGATCCATCTGGTGGGGCCCTCGGATTGCACACTCCACGGCTATGTGCACGGAGGTGAGTTCTGAATTATTTCTGGATTGTTGAAAATTTCGGATCAATTCACAAAGTTTTAACACAAGGATAATGATCTTTATTGTAGTCATGTGACTGACATTGTCTGGTCCCATTGGACCCAGGAAGGCCCCTGCTGGCCCCTTCCACAAGCTGTATATCTGCCTGCATTAGATGGAGTGGCATAGAGACCTGTAACAAAAAAGAGAAATCATTATACAGTGTCCAACCAGTGAAGTCCAAATATCATATTCCAAACTGTAATGCCAAGTAAATACAGTGCCTTGAAAAAGTATTGATAGTCCTTGAAATTTTCCACCGTTTATCACATTATTACCAAAAACGTAATGTATTTTATTGAGATTTTATGTGATAGACCAACACAAAGTGGCACATAATTGTGAAGTAGAAATGATAAATGGTTTTCCAAATTTTTTACAAATAAATATGTGAAAAAGTATGGTGTGCATTTGTATTCAGCCCCCTTTACTCTGATACCCATAAATCTAGTGGAACCAATTGCTTTCAGAAGTCACCTAATTAGTAAATAGATTCCACCTGTGTGTAATTTAATCTCACTATAAATACAGCTGTTCTGTGAAGCCCTCAGAGGTTTGTTCGAGAACCTTAGTGAACAAACCGCACCATGAAGGCCAAGGAACACACCAGACAGGTCAGGGATAAAGTTGTGGAGAAGTATAAAGCAGGGTTAGGTTATAAAAAAAATATCTCAAGCGTTGAACATCTCACGGAGCTCTGTTCAATCCATCATCGGAAAATGGAAAGAGTATGGCACAACTGCAAACCTACCAAGACATGGCCGTCCACCTAAACTGACCGGCCGGGCAAGGAGAGCATTCATCAGAGAAGCAGCCAAGAGGTCCATGGTAACTCTGGAGGAGCTGCAGAGATCCACAGCTCAGATGGGAGAATCTGTCCACAGGACAACTATTAGTCGTGTTCTCCACAAATCTGCCCTTTATGGAAGAGTGACAAGAAGAAAGACATTGGTGAAAGAAAGTCATAAGAAGTCCACTTTGCACTTTGTAAAAACCCATGTGGAGGACACAGCAAACATGTGGAAGAAGGTGCTCTGGTCAGAGGAGACCAAAATTTTATGTTTTGGCCCAAAAGCAAAATGCTATGTGTGGGGGAAAACTAACATCGAACATCACCCTGAACACACCATCCCCACTGTGACACATGGTGGTGTTAGCATCATGTGGTGGGGATGCTTTTCTTCAGCAGGGACAGGGAAGCTGGTCAGAGTTGATGGGAAGATGGATGGAGCCCAATACAATCTTAGTAGAAAACCTGTTAGAGTCTGCAAAAGACTTGAGACCGGGGCGGAGGTTCACCTTCCAGCAGGACAACGACCAGAGACATCCAGCCAGAGCTACAATGGAATGGTTTAGATCAAAGCATATTCATGTGTTAGAATGGCCCAGTCACAGTCCAGACCAAAATCACATTGAGAATCTGTGGCAAGACTTGAAAATTGCTGTTCACAGACGCTCTCCATCCAA
The DNA here is from genome assembly GCF_042186555.1 of Aquarana catesbeiana. Taxonomy (NCBI): domain Eukaryota; kingdom Metazoa; phylum Chordata; class Amphibia; order Anura; family Ranidae; genus Aquarana; species Aquarana catesbeiana. The sequence continues at coordinate 254,930,398 of NC_133333.1, forward strand.
TCTGACGTAGCTTGAGATATTTTGCAAAGAAGAATGGGCAAAAATGTCCCTCTCTAGATGTGCAAAGCTGGTAGAGACATCCCCAAAAAGACTTGCAGCTGTAGAGAAAGGAGGTTCTACAAAGTATTGACTCAGGGGGGCGCCATACAAATGCCCCCCCACACTTTTCACATATTTATTTGTAAAAAACATTGAAAACCATTTATCATTTTCCTTCCGCTTCGCAATTATGTGCCACTTTATGTTGTTCTATCACCTAAAATCCCCAAAAAATAAATTTATGATTTTGGTTGTAACATGACAAAATGTGGAAAATTTCAAGGGGTATGAATACTTTTTCAAGGCGCTGTAGTTGTGAGAATGAGGCCGCATCCACATCAATGCGTTCTAGGACATTGGAATGAATAGGGACACGGCTTCAGTGCACCTTCACCATCCACTCCAGAATACGCAGAACAAATTTGACTTCCAAAATATCAGGAGTCAACCTGTGTCACGGAAAAGCATATTACTCCGCAGGAGGATGGAACCTATGCGCTCCGATGAACCCTATTCCATGTTACCAAGCATGGCCATAATGGTAGAAAGAGAACCGGGAAACCACATAGCGTGAATCTGTATAAAACGAATGGTTTATTAAAATAAATACTATAAATAAAATAAATAATAAACAACGTCTTCATATACGCATAGGTATACAAAAGTACAACCCAGGACTGGCGCAAACCGCTTCCGGGAATCGGGTGCTTGATGACGTCACATCTTATTGGTGACGATGCAAACTGCGTCTGCCTTTTTCTCTCGGTCGGTGTATACAGTGCTGTGAAAGTATTTGCCCCCTTCCTGGTTTTATTTTTTAAATGATTCAGATCATC